>NW_027660359.1:0-1000 GCF_963280865.1 Gymnoscopelus braueri
AAGTCAAGACCACTTTTTTTTGTTGTTGCCATAAACAGCGAACAAGGACAATGTCACAACCACCAAGAGTATGTGCTACAAACTTGTGTTGTAGTTTTCACATTCATGGATTATATAACCTGGGGGCTGGTATAAATTATTCAACACAAATGAACTCTACTACAAATATATATAGATAATGGTGAGAATCATGATAGCTTTCCTTTCAAATACATAATCAATCAGTTATAGGGAGTGGATTTATTTCTGTTCAAACAGACACTAGAGTATTAAAACACGCGTGAATAATATTGCACAAAATTATCTCCATACTAGAGAGCAAGTAAAAAATATGTGCTAAACTGTGTACATGAGGTGCCATCTGCTGGACATTGGTTGACATAGCAGTTGCACTTATTGTCCACACGGAATGCATGCAAGTGAGATGAGAAAGAAAGAAAGGAAGAAAGAAAGAAAGAAGAAGAAAGAAAGAAAGAAAGAAAGAAAGAAAGAAAGAAAGAAAGAAAGAAAGAAAGAAAGAAAGAAAGAAAGAAGAAAGAAAGAAAGAGAAGAAAGAAAGAAAGAAAGAAAGAAAGAAAGAAAGAAAGAAATTAATTTAGAACACACATGTGCTATATGTGATTAATCAGTGACCTTTAAAGCTGTGCATATCAGACGGCTGGCGAGTTAAAAATTAGAAGGCTAGAGTTTAAAAGGTCATTGGAGTCGATTGTTTTATGTACGTAATCTTTTCATTGTAACCTCGGAGTGACAAATACAGCAGTAAAAAAGTCAACACTTTGTAAACACAAAAGTCTTGTGTTGTGATGCAAGGACCCATGCCTTTAACCCCCCAAAACCTCTTTGGCTATTCAAAAATAGATACACAAGCTCATAGCGCGACTCCAAGTGCCACGCTATGAGCTTGTAGATCTGCTATTTCGAAAAATCGTGAACATTTGCGCAAATCTTTCGATACATATATGTTTTAAAGCAAAAATGTTTTACTCTGATCTTTTGG
>NW_027660358.1:0-2000 GCF_963280865.1 Gymnoscopelus braueri
CACACACACACACACACACACACACACACACACACACACACACACACACACACGCACACACACAAACACGCACGTTGCGTGCGCACAAGCACACACACCCACACGACGCACACATGCACACGCACAGCATGAAGTATCTGTGCGTAATTGTCCAATCACATTCAAAGCACAGCCTGCCACTTAAAAGAGAGAGAGAGAGAGAGAGAGAGAGAGAAGAGAGAGAGAGAGAGAGAGAGAGAGAGAGAGAGAGAGAGAGAGAGAGAGAGAGAGAGAATGGTGGAGGAAGTATATAGGGAAGAAAGGGGGATAATACATTGAGATTTGACAGACAGAACAAACAAAAAACAAAGTAAAGCTTCAGTAGAGAGGTATTCTATACAGTATATAGTGTATGTCATGGCAGCTTGGCAGTCCTGTCTGTTTTCTAATATTCTCTGCTTCTTTACAGTAAGTGTTTTGTCTATTAGGTTGGATCTGCATTCTGCACGTGCGATGTGTCCTGGCAATTACCTGGCTGTCTTCATTCTGGCTGCTACCTGGCTGGCCAGTTATACCCGGGTGTGTGACCGGACTCTGTGCTCAGCGATATCCTCAGCTAGTGCACATGCTGGTGCTTCTAGTACTAGATCAGTTACGTCTCCAGCTGATATATATATATATATCCACTAGTGTACACACACACACACATGTGTCTGCGTGTGTGCGTACCCACACACACAACGCACACACACACGGCCGCGCACCCGGGGATCCCACAACCATGAGAAGTTGATGTTTAAGCTGTTTGACGATAGATGGCGACGATAGATCCTATAGCCCGCACTCCGAATCCTATAGCCCGAACTCCGAAACAATCTCCGAATGTTTACTCAAAAACGCTAATAAACAGCCTACATTTTGGGAAAGTAAAAAACAGGTCGTAGTTGTGTGCATTATGCTAATTGGTCAATGGCCGTGTGCAATTAAAGTTCAGATCAATTGCTCAAGCCAATGAGGAGAGCCGGGCAGAACAGACAGGTTTTGATGACAGAGCTTTCGTTATTAGATAGGAGGATAGTTAGTCAAGCCTGAAGATCATTCAAGGTCAAGTTTATTAATATGTCGCGAACTGGGCAATTTATGTATTACAAAAGTGGGCTCTAGGACCTCCAGGGGTCCTTGAAGGGGTTTCAGGGGGTCCCAAGCTAAATTATTGATAGTTAGGGAACCAGATGGACCCTTACAAATCTGTAACGGGGGTTGGGGGTCCATGGCCCCATGCACGACAAACTGGGGGTCCTTGAAATGAAAAGGTTTATGAATCACTGCTATAGATGACAGACTCCTGGGTGAGGAGATTGACGCGGTAACGGGGAGGGGAGAGGTTTGTTAATCAACTTCAGTTATACAGTAGCTTCACGCAGCTGATGGCTGCTCGGATGGTCAATGAGGAGCGCTATATAGCTTAAGTGTCTTGCTCAGGGACACATGGATGGGCTGGGAGGTGAATCAGGGACCGTCTGATTACCATGCATGCACGCCAGCCCATTGTTATATATCATATGAAAAGCCAGATTGCATTTACATCTATACTGTGCATATTTCATTGTTTATTGTACTTAATTAATTGATGAATTAATTACTTAATTCTGAGCGCTGACTGTCCTCATCTCTCATGAGTGTCTCTCCTCTCATCCCTTGCCCTCCTTCTCCCCTCCTCCTCTCCTCCCCTCCCCCTCTCCTCTCCTCTCCTCTCCCCTCCCCTCCCCCTCCCCACCCCTCCTCTCACTTCCTCTCCTCTCCTCTCCTCTCCTCTCCTCTCCTCTCCTCTCCTCTCCCTCTCCTCTTCCTCTCCTCTCCCTCTCCTCTCCTCTCCTCCCCTCCCTCCCTCCCCTCCCCTCTCCTCTCCTCTCTCTCCTCTCTCTCCTCTCCTCTCCTCTCCTCTCCTCTCCCCAGAGAAGAGAGAAGTTAATTTGAAGCAAATCAATGAATACATTTAAAGAGACTATTAACAACATACC
>NW_027660357.1:0-22500 GCF_963280865.1 Gymnoscopelus braueri
CACACAGAATATTCTCCAGCTACTGTACCTGCAGTGAAGAGCAGTGTTGGAAAGTAACTAAAGTAATATGTAACTTAAAGTAATATTATTACTTTTTCCCAGTAACTAGTAACGTAACTAATTACTTTCACGTTTTGAGTAATATTATTACCTTTACTTTTTTTCAAAAAGTAATTTATTACTTTTTTTCACGAGCCTTGGTGGTACTCTGGGTTTGAGTGTGTTTATTTGATCCTGTGTTGTTTTTGGTCAATTGATATAATGGTAGACTGGTTGGGATCCAGTTGCTATGCAGGCTGCTTGCTGATCCGGTCTAGAGCGGATACGGAAACGTTGCTATTCAGTTTAGGAAGTTTGGTGCCGACTCCAAGAAGGAATAGATTGTCAGATAAAAGGTTTGAGAGGCTTCTCCTCATGAGATATAATCGCCATTTCAGATGTGAGCAATAGGCTATTAGGCAAGTCACCAGCAGCATATTGCCCATTGCTGCCCAATGCCCACTTAACTGTAGGCCTAGACTAGTACATAGGCTCCTAGGAAGTGGAACACACTTTTGTTTTTTTCCCCTGATATTTTGTTTTGTGTCCTGAATGATGCACTAAATATCAGTCAGACAGAATGATTGTTTTGAAGTTTACATTACCTACATTTTCTTCTACATCCACGATGATATGTGTTGATATGGGAGCCTTTTTATTTTATTAGAATACATTTGTTTACAAAGAAATTAAGCACTTTATGAAGAGGTTTTTTGTTTAATTGGTTGCTGTCAGATAAAAGGTTTTTGAGAGGCTGGCTGTAAGTGCGTCCACCAGCATATTGTTTTGTTTTGTTTTCCTGATATGTTGTTTTGTGTCCTGAATGATGCACTAAATATCAGTCAGTCAGAAGAATGATTGTTTTGTTGAAGTTTACATTTCCTACACCCACCACGAACCACGATGATATGTGTTGCTATGGGAGCCTTTTTATTCTATTAGAATTACTTTTGTTTACAAAGAAATGAAGCACTTTATTTTCAGCAGTCAAACAGAATGATTGATTTTTTTTTACTTGCATTTGCTCCTACATTCTGCCACGATGATATGTGCTGCTATGGGAGCCTTTTTATTTTTGTATTTTATTAGAATACATTTTGTTTAATAAACAACAGAAGTTGTTCAAATATTGTGTCTCATGATGAGTCATTATCTGTTTGAGCCCAGGTGTTTGAATTTGAAAAAAAAATTAGGCAAAAAATACATGAAATACATTTAAAATACTTCCAAAAAAGTCCTTGCGGTCTTGTTTCCATTGAGGTCCTTAGTATTCAATTCATAGTCAAATGGTTTTCATTTAGTCTGTAAGTTATGAATTCATACACAGTAAAAGTCTTAGTGTTAATATAATTGAAATGAGTGTACAAATAGAACCAAATGGACCCGTCATGTGTACAGAACACTTTTCAGAGTTAAATCAACAATGAGGATTTTACAATGTAGGCTGAAGAAAAGAGAAAAAAAACAACTGCTAATGTTGAAAATGCAAAGTCAGACTTTTGGGGAGAAAGGATGCAATTACTGGGGGCGAGAAAACAAAAGTAACTAAGTAATAAGTAACTAGTTACTTTTGGCAGGGAGTAATAAGTAAAGTAACTACATTACTTTTTAAACAAGTAATATGTAATAAGTAACATATTACTATGTTATAGTAACTATTCCAACACTGGTGAAGAGTATAGCTTTCGAGCGCAAAAACGCTCACTTTGCTAAACGCTTGTCTCGTGTGGGTGTCGTCGTCTTCGACGGAATCTCAAGGCAAATATGCATCGTTTGCCAAATTGCGAGGAGCGGCGTGCAGAGGCCCATCACCGTCTTCAGATTTTTTTTTTTTTTTTAAATGAAGCGAATGCATCACTAAGAGAAAATGGCTTTTTGCAAATTGCTTTTCAATTGCGCCGGTTCTTTTACCTCTCGCTGCGCGTGCAGTTCCTGCCGTGCGAGTGCCAGACACACAGCTTGTTTGTGAGATTGCCTTGTCGTCTCGCAATATACTTTCCCACTTCTGCAACTTAATCACATTCCTCCCACAGGTCGTGGCCCGTTTAAACCGTTACGACCGGGAACGCGTCCGTGTGACCACTTTAAGCATTATTTTATACATTATACTTTGGCTAATTTTGGGGGTCCTTGACATGAAAAGGTTTGAGAACCACTGATTAAAGCAACAAGTTTTTTCAGAAAACTGTTGAGATTTAGAAGACATTTGTAGAATCCCCTAGAAGCAAAGATTTGAGTTACAAATGATCGCTTTGAAAAATATATATATTAAAAGATTCGCACACATTTTCATGATTTCTCAAAAATAGCAGATCTACAAGCTCATAGTGTCACGACTGCCACACCCACTCTACCTTTCTTCCCCTCTTTCTAGTTCTCATCTGATTATAGGAGTGGAGACAGGGGTGCAAGACAGGAGGCGGAGACGACCAATCAGCAAGTCTATAAAGCCAGGCTCGACGCTTCATGCTCTGCCAGATCATCAGTCTCTGTTGACCTAGTCAGTCGCTTTCCACCTGGGCTAAGCAATATTCTCAGTGTGTATCCTGAATACTTACCTTTCTTTCCTGTGCTCGTAGTAACCAACTGAACCCTGGAAGTCTGCCTCTGCTCTGCTGTGACCCTGTATCCACCACTGCTACACTCGGCTCCACTCCTGTATCTGTACCTGGACGTCTGCCTCTGTCATCACTGCTGGGATCCACCATTGCTGCATTCAGCTCACCTCAAACAGTATCTGAATAAACCTATATTCTATAACTGCAACTCTATCCTGTCTGTCTCCGTGTTTGCACCTGGGTTCAAGTAAACTTACAATATGACAGTATGATCTGGCCAATCTGAACCCTGCAGACATGGAGGTATTTTCTCAAGCCATTGCTAATCAAGACGCTGTGATTGCTCAAGCCATTACTAATCAAGACATCGTGATTGGTCAACAATGAACAGACTTTGACACAGATTATTGGTCGTTTGGATGCACTTACTGTTAGTGTAAATGGCATACGGGATCACCTCAACAACCCGGCCGCTGCTGCTCCCCCCGCAGTTGCTGCTGCTGCCCCTGCCCCTGAGGCTCGCCCGGCCCGTGAAATGCCATTCCCTGCCCCAGAGCGTTATGCTGGGGATCTAGGAGCTTGTCAAGCTTTTCTAATGCAATGCTCTCTTGTTTTTGAACAGCAACCACGAACCTATGCTTTGGAGCGCTCCCGTATATGTTACCTGCTCGGCCTGTTGAAGGGGTCCGCTCTCACCTGGGGCGCTGCTGTCTGGGAGGAACAGTCGCCAGCAGTGTGCCAATCCTATGCTGCTTTCACCCGTGAAATGAAGAAGGTGTTTGATCATCCTGTACGAGGCAAGGAGGCTACTAGACGACTCATGTCCCTTCGCCAGGGGGTCCGTAGTGTTGCAGAGTTTGCGATTGAGTTTCGTACCCTAGCTGCGGAGAGTGGATGGAATAATGAGGCTCTTCAAGGTGCGTTCCAGAAAGCACTGAATGATGACATCAAGGACGAGTTGGCCTCCCGTGACGAGTCGACGGATCTTGACGAGTTAATTAGTTGTTCCATTCGTCTTGATAATCGCCTCCGTGAGCGTCGGAGAGAGAGAGGTTTCCGTTCTCAGCGTGTGGGCTCGTCTTCCGGCGTTCCATTCCATGTTCCATCTCCAACCAGGGCTCCACTCCATGTTTCACCTCTGTCTAGCCGCAGCGTTCCATCTCCGAGAAGCCCCGAGCTCTGCCGAGAGTCTCCAAATGAGGTCCAGTCCGAGCCGATGGAGTTGGGTCGTGCTCATCTGTCCCAGGAGGAGAAGACTCGTCGGCTGCAGACCAACTCATGCATGTATTGTGGTCAGGCGGGCCACTTTAAATCTGCATGTCCTGTCCGTCCAGTAAAAGATGGGGCTCGCCAGTAATGGGGGAGATACTGACGAGCCGAGCTGAGTGTACATCCTCCTCAAGGCCACAGCTCAATGCTGACCTCGTATGGCGTTCTCAGTCGGTGCCCCTTTCAGCTTTAATTGACTCTGGAGCAGATGAGAGCTTCCTTGATCGCCAGGTAGCTATGCAGATGAAGATTCATTTAATGCCTCTTGATTGTCCTTTGCAAGCTAAAGCACTTAATGGTCTACCGTTAGCCCTGGTGGATAGTAAGACTGTACCAGTAACTATCATTTTGTCTAATCATCGAGAGGATATTCAGTTGCATATAATAGACTGTCCACAGACCCCATTGGTTCTTGGTTTTCCTTGGCTCAAACTACATAATCCTCAAATTGATTGGTCTACAGGGAAGATACGTTCTTGGAGTACAGCTTGCCATTTAAACTGTTTACATTCTGCTCAGACTCCTTCCTCCACTGAACCACAGCCTCCAGCAGATCCTCCAGATGTATCCTCTGTACCTGAGTGTTATCACGGCCTTGCTCAAGTATTCAGTAAGGATCAAGCTTTGTCTTTACCACCTCACCGGCCCTACGATTGTCCCATCAACCTCCTGGATGGCGCTCCTCTTCCCAGCAGTCGGCTGTATAATATTTCTCGGCCTGAGCGGGAGGCGATGGAGAAATACATCCGGGACTCTGTGGTGGCTGGAATCATCCGACCCTCTTCATCTCCGGTGGGTGCTGGTTTTTTTTTTGTTGGCAAAAAGGATGGCTCGTTAAGACCTTGCATTGATTATCGTGGTCTGAACAATATCACTGTTAAAAACAAATATCCTCTGCCATTAATCAGTTCTGCTTTTTCACACCTGGATGGAGCTACCGTTTTCACCAAACTAGATTTGCGTAACGCTTACCACCTTGTGCGCATCCGAGAAGGTGATGAATGGAAGACAGCTTTTAATACTCCTCTCGGCCACTTTGAATATTTGGTAATGCCATTTGGATTGACTAATGCACCTGCTGTGTTTCAGGCCTTGGTTAATGATGTGCTCAGAGACATGTTGAATCGATTTGTTTTTGTTTATTTGGATGACATTTTGATCTTTTCTAAGGACCAAGCCGAGCATGAGCTGCATGTTTCCCAGGTTCTCCAACGTCTCCTGGAGAACAGACTGTTTATTAAGGCTGAAAAGTGTGAATTTCATGCTTCCTCTGTGGCATTCCTAGGCTATGTAATTGCTCCAGGTCAAATGCAGATGGATTCTGCCAAGGTGTCTGCTGTTGCGGAGTGGCCGGCACCCACTAACCGCAAACAGTTGCAACGTTTCCTTGGTTTTGCCAATTTCTATAGATTGTTCATTAGGAATTACAGCACTATTGCAGCCCCACTTACAGCTCTCACGTCCACCTCCATCCCCTTCCATTGGAGTTCTGCAGCAGAAGCAGCTTTTGTTGATCTTAAGGACCGTTTTGTTTCTGCCCCTGTCCTTATCCATCCAGATCGAGATCTACAGTTCATTGTGGAAGTGGACGCCTCTGACACTGGGTTGGGGGCGGTTCTGTCTCAACGCTCCCCTACTGACAATAAATTGCATCCATGTGCTTTTCTCTCACGCAAGCTTGATTCTGCAGAAAGAAATTATGATGTCGGCAACAGGGAGCTTTTGGCAGTTAAAGAGGCATTGGAGGAGTGGCGCCATTGGCTGGAAGGTGCTGTCCAGCCCTTTGTTGTATGGACTGATCATAAGAATTTGTCATACATTCAGTCAGCAAAGCGACTCAATTCACGGCAAGCAAGGTGGGCTTTGTTTTTTGGCAGATTTAATTTTTCTCTCACTTATCGTCCAGGTTCCCAGAATGCTAGAGCTGATGCTCTGTCTCGTCAATACTCTGTGGAGGAGAGCGGTACCGATCCTGAACCCATTTTGCAACCTACCTGTATACTCGCCGCCGTCACCTGGGAGATCGAGTCGAGGGTCCTACAAGCTCAAACTCAACAGCCTGACCCTGGTAACGGTCCTCAAAATAGCCTGTTCGTCCCTGATGCTGTGCGCTCCCAGGTCCTTGAATGGGGGCATTCAACCCATTTGACATGTCATCCAGGCATCAATCGGACGCTGTCCTTCCTTCGTCAGCGGTTCTGGTGGCCATCTATGGTGGATGACACTCGGTCCTTCATCTCTGCCTGTTCTATTTGTGCCCGTAATAAGACCTCTACGAGACCTAGTTCTGGCCTTCTTCGACCCCTGCCGATTCCGAGTCGTCCATGGTCACATATAGCTGTGGACTTTGTCACTGGCCTGCCACCATCAGGAGGTAAAACAGTTATATTGACCATCATTGATCGTTTTTCCAAGGCTGTCCATCTCATTGCTCTGCCTAAACTTCCTTCTGCTAGAGAGACTGCAGACCTCCTGGTGGACAATGTGTTCCGTTTGCATGGTTTATGTTCTGACATTGTCTCTGACAGAGGTCCCCAGTTCACCTCTTGCGTCTGGAAGGCCTTCTGTACAGCCCTGGGTGCTACTGCCAGCCTCTCCTCAGGTTACCATCCTCAGACAAATGGTCAGACTGAAAGAGCCAATCAGGAGGTTGAGGCTGCTCTACGCTGTATGGCGTCTGCAAATCCATCCACCTGGAGTTCTCAATTGCCTTGGGTAGAATATGCACACAATTCTCTGTCCAGTGCCTCCACTGGTATGTCTCCATTTCTCTGTTCTCTTGGATATCAGCCTCCTATGTTTCCAGCTCAAGAGATCGAAGTAGCCGTTCCGTCTGTCCAGGCCTTCATGCGACGCTGCCGTAAGACCTGGAAGCGTGCCCGCACTGCTCTTCTCAACGCTGGGGAGAGGATTAAGAACCAGGCTGATCGTCATCGAACCCCAGCGCCTCAGTACGTGCCTGGTCAGATGGTGTGGCTTTTGGCCAAGGATCTTCCGCTCAAGGTCAGCCACAAAAAGATGGCTCCTCGTTTTGTGGGTCCTTTTGAAGTCGAGTCCATCATTAACCCTTGTGCTGTTCGTCTGAAGCTCCCGGCTTCTCTCCGTGTACATCCTACTTTCCATGTTTCCCAGATCAAACCAGTGTCCACCAGCCCACTGGTCCCTCCAATGCCTGCCCCACCACCACCGAGGATGATTGACAACTACCCGGCTTACACAGTTCAAAGACTGCTGGACGTGCGCCGCCGTGGTCGAGGGCTTCAATATCTAGTGGATTGGGAGGGTTATGGTCCGGAAGAGCGTTCTTGGGTCCCTCGAAGACTGATCTTGGATCCTTCCCTCATTCGCCAGTTTCATGATGACCATCCGGACCGGCCTAGATGTGCGCCAGGTGGCGCCCGTTGAGGGAGGGGTACTGTCACGACTGCCACACCCACTCTACCTTTCTTCCCCTCTTTCTAGTTCTCATCTGATTATAGGAGTGGAGACAGGGGTGCAAGACAGGAGGCGGAGACGACCAATCAGCAAGTCTATAAAGCCAGGCTCGACGCTTCATGCTCTGCCAGATCATCAGTCTCTGTTGACCTAGTCAGTCGCTTTCCACCTGGGCTAAGCAATATTCTCAGTGTGTATCCTGAATACTTACCTTTCTTTCCTGTGCTCGTAGTAACCAACTGAACCCTGGAAGTCTGCCTCTGCTCTGCTGTGACCCTGTATCCACCACTGCTACACTCGGCTCCACTCCTGTATCTGTACCTGGACGTCTGCCTCTGTCATCACTGCTGGGATCCACCATTGCTGCATTCAGCTCACCTCAAACAGTATCTGAATAAACCTATATTCTATAACTGCAACTCTATCCTGTCTGTCTCCGTGTTTGCACCTGGGTTCAAGTAAACTTACAATATGACACATAGCGCGGCACTCGGTGCCGCGCTATGAGCTTGTAGATCTGCTATTTTTGAATTGCCAAAGTATAAAATAATGGTTCCCGGTCTTAATGTGTTAAACAGGTTTGCGATGCCGTGCCAGCTACGCCATGCCATGGGGGTGGACAGTCTGGACATGTTCATGGACCAGAGAGAGAGTCAGAGCAACAGCGGTCCAGAGCTGGGCATCATAATTCAGGACAATAATTGGGGCATTTAATCCAAAAACCTGGGACTCTTCCAGGCCTGGACAGATACAGGTCATAGAGTGGCCAGTCCACAGGGGGGGGAGGGAGAGAGAGAGAGAGAGAGAGAGAGAGAGAGAGAGAGAGAGAGAGAGAGAGAGAGAGAGAGAGAGAGAGAGAGAGAGAGAGAGAGAGAGAGAGAGAGAGAGAGAGAGAGAGAGAGAGAGAGAGAGAGAGAGAGAGAGAGAGAGAGAGAGAGAGAGAGAGAGAGAGAGAGAGAGAGAGAGATTGATGAGACAGACAGACAGACAGACAGACAGACAGACAGACAGACAGACAGACAGACACTCATCGCAGACAGACAGACAGACACAGATGACTCACACATGTCTAAAAGTGGAGGACGAAAGGCTGAGACCATGAGACACCTTTCAGGTTCCAGAGACACATCTCAGATGTTATTCAGTCACTTGTCAAGGTAACTTATAGGTGGGGAGAGGAGACTTCTCTCTAATGGACATGAAGGCACAGAGAGCTCAGAGAGCAGTTGTTTTCTCAGGCCTGGCTGATAACAGTGCTGGCGATGGCAGACACAAATGTCTCTTTATATACTGCTGTGTGCTACGGTGTGGAAGTGCACAAAGCAGACAGCTCCAGATGACCTATGCTTACACTTTGTCGTGATAAGGTTTTGCGCGCCAGAAATGGTTGATCTATCAACTTCATCTAGTTTCTGCATAAAGTGTAAACCAGGCCTTACCATGGTGTTGTGGTCTGTCCTATGCCCTGTGATTTGGATGTTATACTGAGGTCTTTATACATGTTCCCTCAGAGACCCTGCCACAATCCAAGCATCTATTACTGATGGCCTAACCAAAGCCCTAAAAGAGAAGTTGAAGGTTTCACAAAATAGGTTGGTCAGGCTTGTCTTAGTCTGCAAGGGACCATGTTGGAAAACATCATTTCCAGCAGTTGGGTTGGCTCCCTCTGGCAGCCAGGTCAGTTCAACTACATCTGAACCTGGTGCATAACATCTACATAAACAGCTCCCCTGTGAACCTATGTAAGCTTTTTCAGAAGCGTAGCGAAGCCCATTCCCACCTAACCAGAGCCAGCATAGCAGACCTGACCATGCCCACGTTCACCACTGAAATGGGAAAACGCTCATTTAGATTTGGAGGAGCAGTAAACCCCTGACTAGAAAGAGCACCAGCAGCCATCTCATTTTTAAGATAAGGGTCAAAGCATGGCTATTAGAAAATGTTGCAGAATAGTAAGGTCACTTATGTGTTAGCAATGCGATTATATGTATTTATGCTGTAGGTAGTGTAGCTTTTGATTGTTTTATTTATTACTGTACTGTCTACCTGTATGTATTTTGTTGCAGTGTTTGTCTGTATCCTTGACGTTTCTACGATGAACATGATGTAACATGTGTTTTTTCCTGTATAACGTCAAATCAAATCAAATCAAATCTATTACTGACCCTGGCCTGTGTTGCCTGGAATTAATTAATTCATTGGAGAACTTTCTTTCTGTCTTTCTTTCTTTCTCATCCCTTGCAGTGGTGTAAAGTAACTAAGTACATTTACTCAAGTACTGGACTTAAGTACACTTTTGAGGAATTCTTTACTTTACTGGACTGGAGTATTTCCAATTTTCAGTAGTTTTACTTGTACTCCGTTACATCTCAGAGGCAAATATTGTACTTTTACTCCACTACAATTATTTGAAAACTTTAGTTACTAGTTACTTTGTAGATTGTTGTTATTATTATTATTACAAAACATACTTCAGCCACGTTACAGATAGATCGATAGATAGATAGTACCTCACACTTCGTCTTCGTCCTTATGTAACAGTGTTAATAAGTGTTATGTAATTACACAAAATGTGATACAAATAAGTGCTTCTACCTGACTTAATTCTCCATGGTTCATGTGTATAAGAATACATAGTGCATTGGAACGAGGTGGGTGTCTTTTGTTGTTTTCTCTGTATAACAAAATGGGAATTGTACTTGCAAACGATTTATACAGTGTTTGTTTAGCTTTGTTTAGAGAGGAGTTCTTTGCACTACAAACTGAACTAACCTGGAGACGTGTTGTATGTTATTTGTTGTCAGAATAAATGGAGATTGTCTCCAAAGACAGTTCTGGGTCCGTCTAGTCCATCACACAACGCAGAGATAAAGACTACAGCGGTTACACGTATTGTTTAAATTGTAGCTGCATGGAAGAGTCCTTAGCACAACGGCTCTCCCCTTCATTGAAAAAACATTTGTGTGGGTGAGATGCAAATCAAAAAGGGAAAGCTACTGTAATCCACAGGTTCTGTTGTAGTATGTATATATATATATATATATATATATATATATATATATATATATATATATATATATATGTACACATGGTCCACGTGAATGGAGCTCTCAGATACTGCTGAGGAAATTGTGTCTCCTCCTACACACACACAGTGTCATAAATAACATCTTACACATACTGTATTACATTATGTTATTGCCTTTCAGTTTCTGATATATTTGTTTTGCATTCGCCAGGAACAGGCCTCGTCTACTGAAGATTACAGGATAACATAGGACGTGTGTCCACGCACACACAAGCATGCACGCACGCACACAGACACACAGACACACAGACACGCGCACGCACGCACGCACGCACGCACACACGCACACACGCACAGAGACACAGAGACACGCAGACACACACAGACACACGCACATGCACGCGCGCACACGCAGAGCGTTTGTTGTGTCTCAAATGCAAACCTCTGTGTGTGTTTTCTCTATTATTCAGAGAGCGACGCAGAGGCGACAGACAGAGACGAGCCGTGGAAAACATGTAAACCAACGGGGGGGGGGGGGGGGGGGGGTGGGTAGCCTGGTAAACCCTCCCTCCGGAAATCTCAATTCCATTTCATTTCAGGAGTGAGTCTGGCCTGATCCGCCTGTCTGCAATATTGGCTGTGCTGGAGTTGGGCGGGAGTAATACCGTTGACTGACAACCCCTTCAGCCAATGATAATTTTTCCCCTTCAGCCAATCAGCAGTTCACCAGTCTTAATGTGACGCGACGGGACTTTTGAGACAGCCATACCCAAAATGGGTTGCCTTTTTCGGGTACAATGGTGTCACTGCCCGCCCCTACCGGTTCTCTAATTATTTTTTTTTAAATAGGCTTTGTCATGATTAATTGACCACATATATGAAGTTAAACAACTAAATTCTATCCAAACGATATCTTATAAGTAAATTCCGTGCCTCAAAATAGAAGTTAGAGAGCTTTTTGAAGTAAAAAAATAGCGGAGAAAACTGCCCACAGAAAAAGATGGCTGCCGTTCGTGTTTTGGGCTCACTCGAACTCGCCACCTGATTGGCCAACTGTCGCTGTCAATCACAGAACGATGTGCGACGACGCTGATAGGCGCGTCCGTTTGGCATACACAGCCAATATTGCAGAGAGGCGGTTCATGCCAGACTCACTCCAGGAATCAAATAGAAATTAGATTTCCGGAGGGAGGGTTTACCAGGCTAGGGGGGGGGGGGGGGTTCTTACATGACTGCGGCACACAGCCGTATGGGCTGGGCCAGCGTCTCGGGCCCCTGACTGCCGCAGACCCCTCTGCTGCAGACCCCTGACATCTGGCTGTCGAGGTACTGTATAGGCTTAGACAAACACTCAAACACTAAACTCTAAATTGTGCTGAGCAGGGAGAAAAATGTAGCAGAGCCTGAACGCCAAGATACAATATGACATCCACACTCGTATTCTCATTCTATAACATTGGTTCAATCTATTCGGTCTATAATGGTTCAATCTATTCGTGAGTTATCTGACTGAACTTTCTGTAGAGAGAATCCACTTTCTTGTCACATCACAGGCTCACAGGTGTACAGAAGTGGGTGAAATTGTCTGGAGGCAGCGGGAGTCTGACCCTGACCTGAGCGTTGGTGAAGCTTAAATACAGATTTCTACCAGAATTGTTATGCTATTTTTTGACGGCTGACGTTTATCTACTTGACCCAGAGGAAAAACATTGTGATTCGTTCTTCTCAGCTGGTCGATGATGCCTTGCTATAATCAGGACACTGACATTTATGATACAAGACGCACCATTATCCTGCCTGCGTGCGTGTACTAGACTCACAACTCCCAAGGATACGAATATAGATATCCGAAAGATCTGATACAGAATGTTGGCTGTTAAGCCGTTCTCTCATTCCTAAGCGATATGCAGGTGGCCTCTAATGATGTTTAACCCTTTAAGACCGGGAACGCATCTGTGTCATTTTAGATTTCTTTGGTTATTCAAAAATAGCTACAAGCGAGATAGCGCGGCACCGAGTGCTATTCTGCTATTTTTGAAAAATCTTGAACATTTGTGCAAATCTTTGCTTCTGGGTATTTGACAAATGTCTTCTAAATCCTAACAGTTATTTTGAAAAATTGAAAAAAAATACTTTTTTCATGTCAAGGACCCCCAAAATGTATGTATTTGGCCATGGACCCGCATCTCAAAATATGCTCTTCCAGGGACCCCCCCCAGAAGCAAAGATTTGAGTTAAAAATGTTCGCTTTAAAATATATATTCAAAGATTTGCACAAAAAAGAAAAACCCAATTTTCGTAAATAGCAGATCTACAAGCTCATAGCGCGGCACTCGGTGCCGTGCTATGAGCTTGTAGATCTGCTATTTTCGAATAGCCAAAGAAATCTAAAAATGACACACAGATGCGTTACCGGGTGTTAATTGCTTGTTAAGTGTTAATTGCTCTGCAAGGACACTGCATTCAGGCGTCTCATACAACGTGGAGCTACTCGGAGCAGAATGCAGTCGTATAAGAATAGCGCTGAAATAAGGTCAAACAGAGCCAGGGTGCTGATATCGTGCATGTTGGCTCACTGGAACACACTCTGCTACGCCAGTGGGTCTCAAAGTGTGGTCCAGGGACCCTCGTGGTTCCTAGAGGGGGTTCCAAATGGCCCCATTACGAGTGTGTAATCTCAGACGTTGTGCATTCTATGACATAATGTTATTTTTTAGCAAAGACGTTCCATTAAATACGGTTCGAATTTTCTAGGTCTTTCTTGGTTGCTGACCAACGCATTCTGCTAGCTCCTCCTCCACCCCTGCCTCCACCTCTTGATTAGAGTCTGGCATAGGCTCAAATACGTGTGATTGTATGTATATCTGCTAATTCAAACTAATATGTCAATGCACTGCTTATTGTTGACATTGTATCCCTATGGGGGATTTGTTTAAGCATTCCCTGAATATATGCTTAGCAGGCTGCTTCGCCAAAATTCAGTGAATATTCTCCCAAGAGCGGAGCTTTAACGCCAAGCTTAACTGCATTCCATTTGTGGCAATACATGGTTAAATCTACTTTGACGTGAGTGTTTCTGATTGAAGTCTGTTTGCTGTTTTGCTTAGTCAACCACTGTCCTCTCTAGAGAAGTGACACCCCGGTTGGTTGTCACTTCTCTCTCCCCGACCTCGACCCCGCCCTGCGACGCTGTTGTATTCAACAACCTTTTTTCCCCCCCACTGTCATGCCAGAGTGATCATCAAGACAGTAATGGGTTATTTCCTGCACTTAGCGAAGGACATTATACCTACAGAATACAATTACATACAAAGGGCCTTTGGCAGGGTAGGAGTTAATGGCTTACATGCAATAGGAGTGCAAGACATTTTTTGTAATGTCCATGAATGACCCACTGTGTCTCTGCCTGAAGGCTCGCCTCAGGGCACGGGTCTAACCGCTCCCCACTGTCAACAATTATACCACAACAACACCTGACCACAGCCTGTAACGTTGTGAGAAAGAGCATTATATTGTAGCCTGGAGCAGAGGCGTATTCACCGTCAGTGGTGGAAAAAGTACTCAAATTCTTTACTTAAGTAAACATACCAATACTGCAATATAGAAATACTCTGTTACAAGTAAAAGTCCAGAATTTAAAATGTACTTGAGTAAAAGTACAAAAGTATTGGCATCAAAATGTACTTAAAGTACCAAAAGTAAAAAGTACTAAATTGTTTGAAAATCTACAGATGAAGATCTACAAGCTCACAATGCGTCGCGATGTCGCGATCGGCTATTTTCAAGTTGTGTGAAATGGGACATTTGAAGAAGGTCTAGATTCTATTAGTTCAATGGTGAAAAATGTCAGCACTTACGCAGGAAACCGGGTTCAAATCCGGGTTAGAAGAGGAAAGTTGCATAGTATTACAGAAATGTCTTCTTTATTTATGTTCTAATGTTCAATTCCACAAATACAATTACATCGTTAATTGCAATTATTTGTGTGACAATTAAATAAAGAAAAATGTCATGATCGTGACAACCCTAATTGCATATTCTATTTACAAATTGACCAATGAACATGCCTGTACCACTAAAAGGCATTGTGTGTTTAAGTGGGTTAACCCAAGAGAAGCGGCAACAATCTCGGACACCTTTCTTCAAGCACAACTTATTTTTATTTTATAGGACATAAATAATTTAAAGAGTACGGTCTTGCCCTATATGTAAAGCGCCACAAAATAACTTTTTTTTTAGATTTAGCGGTATATAAATAAAATTGACTTGACTTAACTAGGACGCTCTCTGTACCGATATGGAGACACGTCACACAAAACAGGATAAATAAACACGCATTTTCAATTTGGAATCATAAATTATTCCTGCACAGTATAAAGACCTTCACTGTGTTTATTCAGCATACTGGCTATCATTTGTGGCAAAGCGCGTTGCAGTCTAAGCTATATTTTCAATATTACTCTTTTGTAATGCAACCCCAGCAGTACAAAGACATGAATCAGGCAAAGACAAAGGTGAACATCATCTAATGTGGTACGTTATTGCTGCGGTCATTATTATTTCACTATCTTGGTGATAAGCATGTTGTACAATAAGTTATTGTTTCCAGCTACAGCAAATATCAGTCGTACATACCAGTGGTTCCCAAAGTACAGTGCTCTTTAAAAATGTTTATACTTTTACATTTTTTTTTTAACCTGGCACAAATACGCAGTGGTGGAAAAAGTACTCAAATGTTTTACTTAAGTAAAAGTATCAATACTGCAATGAAGAAGTACTCTGTTACAAGTAAAAATCCGGAATTCAAAATGTACTTGAGTAAAAGTACAAAAGTATTGGTATCAAAATGAACTTAAATTACCAAAAGTAAAATTACTAGAATGTTTGAAAATAGCCGATCTACAAGCTCACAACGCGTCGAGTAAGTAAATGTACTTAGTTACTTTACACTACTGCAAATACGGTGCATGTCAAATTTGAGGGTCGTTGACATAAAAATGTTTGACATTTTGATATGTACTGTGTGTGTGCACACGCGTGCGGGAGTTCTTCTTCTCCTTATTTATTCATGTGCTTCGATCAATCAAAGTTTATTTATATCGCACATTTCATGCATCAACCGCAGTTCAATGTGCTTCACAGTATACTGTAGGTTTAAAGATGAAAAAACCCTGGAGGATAACAACTAATAAAAGGCACGTGAGAAGAAAATAAAAACTTTGAGAAATATAATAATACAATAGGAAAAAAAAGTTGATAAAACAAAGCAATAAAATAGGAATAAAAACTAGAGTAATGCAGAAACCTAGGTAAAAGGAATACTAGAAATATGTGCCTTAAGATTTCTTTTAAAAAAAAAGTCTTATTCAGTGACCTGCAGAGCCTCTGGCGGGCTGTTCCAACGGCTAGGACCATAATAGCTAAAGGCCTTGTTGTGCTAGCCTCTGTAACATTTAGGAGACCTTAAGGGTCCTGCTGGGAACGTACCAGGAAATCATTGCGGACAAGTATAGGCCGGAGCATTTCCATATAATGATTTAAAAACCAATAACAAACACACAGAGCTTGTTTGTTTGTCTGATTTATCGTTTGTTGTGAAACGAGTCAAACTTCCACCAAGCCCCGTATTTTTTTTTGTTGGTCTTATAGTGTAAAAAAGCAGGCTAATGGCTCTGTACTGTCTGCCACTGTCTGCAGCACAAAGCAGGCTAATGAGACAGCTCTGGCATCTATAGTGGGAAACTGGGCTAATGGTGGCTATCAGTAGCCTGGATGGCATGCCAGGCTCCTCTCCTCCGGGTTGACCCATAGCAAGAGTTACACCCACTCTCTGTGATTGTGTTTACAGAGCAATGGGATGATTGAATGTCGGTGCCGCATGTTGCAAAGGGGGGGGGGGGGTTATTTTTGATCAGGCAGCTTTTTCATTTAGCCTGCAGATGACAGACACAGTCAGATTATAGGTCCAGGTGGGGGGAGAGAGAGAGAGAGAGAGAGAGAGAGAGAGAGAGAGAGAGAGAGAGAGAGAGAGAGAGAGAGAGAGAGAGAGAGAGAGAGAGAGAGAGAGAGAGAGAGAGAGAGAGAATTAAATCCTGCCACAGTGACGGGTCGCCGGGCGGAAATAAGATGGACAGGTATACGGCATGAGTTTGATGTTTTATATGATATGAGAGAGAGAGAGAGAGAGGGAGAGGGGGGAGGGGGAGGGAGAGAGAACTATGTTTTGTTATGGTTTATATCCAGTTGGGGTCACAAGAGACACAGGCCCAGGCCTCCAGTAATTTGTGCACAAGCGTGTGCGTGCGCTCGCGCGTGTGTGCGTGTGTGTGTGTATGCATGTGTGTGTGTGCGTGTATGCATGTGTGTGTGCGTGCGTGTATGCATGTGTGTGTGTGTGTGCGTGTATGCATGTGTGTGTGCGTGCGTGTATGCATGTGTGTGTGTGTGTGTGTGTGTGCGTGTATGCATGTGCGTGCGTGCGTGCGTGCGTGCGTGCGTGCGTGCGTTCCCATCTGGTAATATCATGCAGGTGCGCGGCGCGCCTACTAGGCCCTTCAGCAAAATGAGAATATGCACCGCAATTATTCCTCCTAATGTCTCTCCAGCCAACATAACAGGCCCCTAAAGAAGAAGCAGCTTAATACCCACAGTCATAAATCTCCGTCAATAGAAGTTTATTCGTTGCCTTAGAGAAATTTAGATCAAGCAGCTATATATTGTGTACGCTAATTACTGACGTGCATGGACTGAATGTAGCGTAATGCTTCACAGAATTATTATTATTTTTCTACTACGAGTGTAAGAGCGACAATGCCACCAAAAGAAACATTTGGAATGGTTGACTCTTCACATTTGCCTGAAGGTATTTTCTGGTACTTAACTAAATTGTGTGTGTGTGTGTGTGTGTGTGTGTGTGGGGGGAGGGGGGGGAGGGGGGTGAGGGGTTCATACAAGTGGCATGTTCAGCGGTTTTTCTTTTTTCAACCACCGTTGCCAGCGAATGCAAGCGGGAGTGCATTTAAAGTCAGCTTACAGACATTTTTACACCAGTCCACGTCTCTCGAAAACCATCTCACTTCACAGGGTGAAAAAAAAAAGAAAGACAGAGAAAATAAAAGAACGATCTTTGTAGAGATGAGGAATAAATCAAGGGAATGTAATATCATGAGGCGAATGGACTCTCTGTGATGCAAAGTGGAGGCTCATGACACGACTCACTTTCACAATAGATCATAATGAAACAGAACTGAGGGAAATGGGTTTAACCCATTAAGACCGGGAACGCATCTGTGTGTCATTTTTTAGATTCCTTTGGCTATTCAAAAACTAGCAGATCTACAAGCTCATAGCGCGGCACTGAGCTAGTTTTTGAAAAATCATGAAATGTTGTGTATACATATATTTTAAAGCGAACATTTTTTACTCAAATCTTTGCTTCTGGGGAATTCTACAAATGTCTTCTAAATCCTAACAGTTTTTTTAAAACACTTATGTTGCTATAATACTGTATCAGTGGTTCTCAAACTTTTTCACGTCAAGGACCCCCAAAATGATATGTATTTGGCCACGGACCCCCATGTCAAAATATGCTGTTCCAGGGATGCTGTTCTAGCAAAGATTTGAGTTTTAAAAAATTGCTTAAAAAATTCTAAATATTCAAATAATTGCAAAAATGTTCAAGATTTTTCAAAAACAGCAGATATACAAGCTCGTAGCGCGGCACTCGGTGCCGCGCTACGAGCTTGTAGATCTGCTGTTTTTGAATAGCCAAATGAATCTTAAAATGACTCACAAATGCGTTCCCGGTCTTAAAGGGTTAAGTGGCCAATCCAATCAATGGATTCTTGTAAACTAGGTCTATATACGCACAAGAAGTCACATCATTCTATACGGTGCTGTAGCCATTTAAAACCACACGGGGAACACTGGACCACCAGGTTCAAGCCCCTTTGTATCTTGCCTTTAACAAGGGTCAAACGGAAGGTGTGGGTTTGTTTGTCCAAATAAAATATTGTAATCATAAAAAAGGCCTGCTCTCACTCGACCTCTCTTCGTTTTAACAGCCAAACCTTTAAAGGGTTCTCCATGATGAAAGCTCCAGGGTCAATTTCATTGTCAAAGTGTAGAATGTTAACACTTGGGGTGCCAGAGGTTTATTAAAATATTATACGTTGAGTGCCGGGATTTTTTTTACCATTTTTGAACCTTTTTCAAGTAGTCACAAAATATTTTCAGTGATCACCGTCCTCACGATGATCCCCTCATTACACACATAGAGGTCTCGTACAATCGGGGGGGAAAATTAAAAACATTCGGTAATCCGTTCCATAGTTGCAGCCAGTTGAAAATAGTCAAAAATACATTGTAAAAAAAAAAAGTACACAGGAGCCGAGATACAGGCTTTTGAAGTCATAAGTTAACCAGGAAGTGGATTGGACTCTAAATCTTCGAAAAATGATATCTCCTGGTGCTGTGAATATATATACGAGTATATATACGTTTTTTTTCCAAAAACGTATATATACGTTTTTGGCACTCAGAGGGTGTATTTGCAAAAACGTATATCTACGTTTTTGGCACCCAATGATTAGCACCCAGGCTTATCTTATCTTATATAAGATAAGATACAACCTTTTTTTTTATCCCACGAGTGATGTTCAGTTGCCAAAGGCAGCACAGCCGTTAAAGGACGACTTCACCCATTTTCAACCTATCTTCATATAATAGGTCCTCACTAATGCTCATGATAAAACTGTACCATTTTTTCCTACTCAGTCTGTGTCTCATAGGGGAGCTGTGGACAGTTCCGAAACCCGTCTACCAGTGACATCGTCGATGGGGAATCCAAGCTAATAGAAACTGCAGGCTTTGTATTCCTGGAAAGTTGAAATGCGATAATAGAAGCCATTGTTCTCGCGTTAATAAAAATCTAAATAAAATGTTGGGAAAAAAAATCCTGCCTAATTATGATGTCACTGGTAGACAGGTTTCTGGACTGTCCACAGCCCTCCTATGAGACACAGAACAAGTAGGAAAAAATTGTACCATTTTATCATGAGCATTAGTGAGGACCTATTATAGGGGCGGTTTCACCGCCCAAAAATTAGAAAATTGCTCACTCAAAAGACTTCTGTTCCTTTCATGTGCACTGGGCCATATTTGACGATTGTTGTTGTTGTTGTTCTGTAGCTTTGCAATTACAACTTGAACAACGCAGAACAAAAACAACATATTATCCGTGTTCACTCCACAGAAGAGTGGCGATAAATAACACTCCAGTGTGGAGGGCCATCTGTTGCCGCGGTATGCTAATTGCCAAAGAGGAGTTCAGAGAATAGAGGGGAAATGCAGACGCACGCACGCACGCACGCACGCACGCACGCACGCACGCACGCACGCACGCACGCACGCGCGCACGCACACACACACTTATACGCCTTCTAGATCTCGTTGAACAGACGAGGAGCAAATTTGCATTAATTGCGAGGGTGAAAGTTATGTTAACTGTGCAATGGAAAGCACATTTTCCATTTTGTGAGAGAAAGAGCAATCACACTTCGGTGTAGACGCAAGGTTCTTTTTTTTATGGCAAGTGTAAATCATTTACTAAGTAGATAGAAATGTTGCTTTGTATGTTGAAGCAATAGGTTTACAGAGTCATAAAACGCAGAAACTAAGCATTGGAAAATGTAAACAGAAATTACAATAGTAAGAGAGGCGAGATAGGGTGAATTTGTATCTGTTTTGCAATTGTGCCTTATGGGTTCCCAAACTTTTCAGGCCGCGACCCCCCGTAATAATAATATTTGAACTGACACGCACTTCATTTTAGTTTGACTAATTTCCACAGATAAATATTGTGAACTGAAAATATCCGAGTACGAGCTTAGAAGATCGGCTATTTTCGCAATGTTTGCCTCTTTCTTAATAATAATAGTAAATAATAGTAAAGTCATATTTGACAATTTGGACAATTTGGTTTTAAAAAGGTCATAAAATTCATTTAATTGTAACTTTATAAATGTGCAGATACCCTGTATATACTTATACTGTATGTTGGTTTGTTTACTGTTGCACATTAAGCTAATCATTAAAGTGCCCTATCCCCTCCCCTCCCCCTCCCCTCACCCAAACCCTAAACCTACTATGAGTGTAATAGGCTATCTATTTGGTGGTCCATAAACGTAATGAATATATATATTTTATGAGATCATGCCGCTTTTTATTTTCATGTTACTTTCATGCACTTATTTATTGACCAAAGCATGTCAGTGTATTTGAGCGTGGAGGAATCCCAATAAATCCTGCAGGATAATAATCTCTCTCTCTCTCTGTCTCTCTGTCTCTCTCTCTCTCTCTGTGTGTGTCTCTCTCTCTCTCTCTCTCTCTCTCTCTCTCTCTCTGTTGATGACATGAATGATGTAAATTTGGATGTTGATGAATTGAATAAATAAGAACAAAATGGAAACAAGTCCCCAGGATTTTGTTTTATCTTTTTTAGCCTTAAAGGACAACTTTGTTTTTTTACAACCAAGGTTTATATTTTAGCTTGTAATTAAAATTTTAACACTCATATTTTATTTACTTTAATTACAATCTAAAACATAAACCTTGGTTGTAAAAAAACTAAAGTTGTCCTTTAATGTCTTAATGTACCACGTGCTCTTTTACATTTCTGACTAATAAAGTAGGCTATTTAATGACAAATTAAGAATAAAGTCTAGAGCAAATGAATAAGAATGAATAGCAGATGTTTGGTCCATCACTGTGAGGTCACCACAGACACAGCATTAAGTTCCCTGTATGTGTGCAGATGAGTTAAGCTGCAGTGGTGGAAAGTAATAACGTGTTCCTTCCACGCGCTACGTCCAACCAGGGAAACTCCCCCCTGTCAGGTGATAAGAAGGTCAGTTGGCTCTCATGCATTGAAGGAGGCATGAGCTCGGCCCTGGCCTCCCTAGGTTGGCAGAGGGAAGGTAGTGCCCAGGATTACATAGACAATTGGCACTGGGTGTAAAAAATAGGGTTACAAAATCGGACCTTTCAATCATGCTCCTGTGTCAAATAGTAATACAAATATTCATTACACGACTCTGGGCAAAACCTCTCTGGTTGTTCAGTCTACTACTTCCGGTCAGTCACTCTCTTCTTCTACGGCCCCATCACACCCCACGCCATTCACCACTAGCTCCCCCTGCTGTCCTACTGGTCCGCGCTCCCCTAATATTCCAGTTAGGATTTCACTTAGATCCAATGGTAAACCCAGGCGCACGAGGGGCTCACCAAATCTAGTCCCCAATAAAGTATGAACCGGACAGTTGTCTACATGAATTAATTATTTTTAAATGGATGCCTGGGGAACCTAAGGTCCATCATTGTGCTGAAGGATATTTTCCTTCATGTACTGCTGTTTGTCCTGCACTTGGACGTTGTAAAGTTGCTTGTACATAACTTATTGGTAGCTGCGGGTTGCATTTTTTTAGGCTTGTTTCTAAAGTGTAGTTCCTTATTTGGGCTTGCTCCAATTTTTTTATTTATGATTTCAACCAGAGGTTCTAAAATATTTTCATGTCTTGGACCCCCATTATTAATCATGTATTTGTCCCTGGTTGCATGCTGAAAATAGCAGATCTACAAGCTCACAATGCGTCGCAGCGTGACGCGTCGTGAGCTTGTAGATCTGCTATTTTCAGAGTGCAACACCCGAGCGCAACCAAACATAAAATGACTTGTCTTTTAGTTCTACTGGATCTCTTCTCCACTAATTTCTCCACTTCTCCAACAATGTAGTCTAGTTTTGATTTGTTGACAAAATTGTCAATATATTTAGTCTTAGTTTTAGCTTAGTTTTTATTTAGTTTTCATTACGTTTTCGTCAGTGAAACAACAATTCTTCGTCATAGTTTTAGTCAAAAAAATCAACACTGGAGCAAAGGCACTGTGTCAGATGTGAAAATGCATCTGTTTGTTGAAATGTTTTCTTACCCCGACATGTAGCGATGGAGAGAATACAAGTCGCATATAGGAGGAGAAGGAGGAGGAGATGGAGGAGGTGGAGGAGACGGGCGTCTGATTGCTCCCGTTTCCCGTCTGTCATGTTCTAAGGGTTCAGGAAGAAACGGACCCTTTGTTATATTTCCTGCTGTCGACTTTCTCCGTTTTCTGCTGAGC
>NW_027660357.1:30000-70818 GCF_963280865.1 Gymnoscopelus braueri
GAGGTCACTGTCGATTAATCCCGCCCACTCTCCTCCTCGCCCCTCCCCTCCCCTATCCTTTCCTTTGGGGGGGGGGCGGAGCAGAGGCGATGATTGACAGGCAAAATCCCTCACCAGCGACACCCGCAGGCAAAGATTTCTTTTTTCATTGCAGTTGAAAAGGCTTTAGAAATGTGAGAGAAAAACACCTGCCATGGATCACTGGAATGGAATTTTCACTTAAAACTTTTTGTACACTTTTGAAGGACCAGGACAAAGACTTTGAATGTGGTGTAAAAGTGAATGTCATTAAACCTTTAACCCTAACCTCACAAACACTATACCTAAACCTAACCTAACCTTAACCTCACAAACACTATACCTAAACCTAACCTTAACCTCACAAACACTATACCTAAACCTAACCTTAACCCTAACCTCACAAACACTGCCTAAACCTAACCTTAACCCTAACCTCACAAACACTATGCCTAAACATAACCTCAAAACCATGTCCACCTGGGCGAAAACACCGGGAAAAGAGACTCTCCCGTAGTTTCAGAGACGCGTTATTCCTTTTTAACAAAATCATTAAAAGTTCCTAACTTCCTGGTGTCGAAAGAGAGCCAATCGGATGTAATTACATCACAGGTCAGGTGTAGATGTACGGTGTGGTAGCCTATGTGGTCCAAAAAGCGTAGTGCAGACTTAATTTCATACCTGGCTTGTTTTGAATGATTTTGTGTGATTTATGACAGGGGTGTGGAGGCCATCGATTTGCCCGCCTATTGGGAAACCATAATCTAATATTCACATTTAGATATTCTGTTCAATTGATTGATCTGTCGCCTCCTCTCCCAATACACACAAACCTGTTTGTGATCGACTGTGATGGCTTTGAAGATCCACATGTCGACCGGTTGGTTACCAATGATCTACGAGCTTGTAGATCTGCTATTTTTATTTCAAATAAAGCTTATCTGCAAGATGATCTACAAGCTCACAACGCCTCACGATGTGGGGTGTTGTGACCACCCCCCCCACCCCCTCTCTGTCACAGTGTCTACATGCCACACGTTGAGCTTGTAGATCTGCTATTTTGTGCTATTTTTAAAGTAAAGCTGATCTACAAGCAGATCTACAAGCTCACAACGCTGTGTGATGATGAGACACGTTGTGAGCTTGTAGATCGGTTATATTTACATTTTTTAAATATAGCTGATCTACAAGGCGTAGCAGGGTGACGTGTTGTGAGCTTCCAGGACTCTCTCCAGGGTTTAAAGTACAACAGACTAATAGAACCAGGTCTGTCTCTCTAAGAGTAAAACTACTCATACAGTACTGCTCCATTTATGATGGAATTGGAAGTCAGAGAGAGAGAGAGAGAGAGAGAGAGAGAGAGAGAGAGAGAGAGAGAGAGAGAGAGAGAGAGAGAGAGAGAGAGATTGTTTCTGTCAAACCACATGACCTTAGTCTTGCTGGTGTTAAGGACCAGGCCAAGAGCAGAGAAACCACCTAAATTCACTGGAAGCTATTTCTTTCAGTATAAAATAACAGACAGACAGACAGACAGACAGACAGACAGATACTCACATCTTGTAAGGAGTTGAGGATTATTCCAGTGTTCATGTCCTCCATGTTTCACTCTGTAGGAAGTACAACATGTACATCACATTATTTCAGGGGTAAAGTAATATATTAATATAACTATTAATCAGTGCTGGGGGTGAACAATGGGTCCTAAATAATGGAATTACTTAGATTACATTATATTTCAGACCTATATTTTCCTGTTCCTTCTGTTGTCACAAAGGAAATTCTAAATCCATCGACACATTTGCGTTGTTTCCTGGTAAATGAATGAGCGTGTCTCTGTCAACGCAGAGTTGCACAGATGTTACACAAAATTCAGTGACCGCGTGTCTTGCCAACAGCCAGCAATCTGTGTTGATTGTGTAATCAATCTATTCAATAGGTCACTTTTGGTGTGACAGTGTCACACAACTGACTGACTGGTTTGGTTTTGTATTACATTAATTTGTCACACCTGTTGACATGACAGAGATTGAGAGAAGACAGAGAGGTTATCCTTTAGTACGGTCGTAGAAGTATTCACATGATTGTTGGATTTGTTGGTGTAAAGAGAAGGAAGAACGTCAATGTAAATTAGATATGTCAGTATGTTTGGTGAAGCTCAGCACAGCTCCACACTGTGGCCACTCTGATAGGCTGCTCTCTTGATTTTATGTTTACCAAATGTAACAGAGTTAAAAGTTAATTTAGAATTTGTCCACTATTGAGCAGCACCAGCCAATATTTGGTAGTTCAAACTAATGTTTATACTGTGGTATTCTGGTGCACTGCATATCGCACTGTATGTCCTAGTGGTGTTGCCGTAGCTGCCTCAGTGGATTCCTGGTCTGCTGAGGGTAAGCGGTGCTCTTAAAACACAGTGATGTATTTTTATGATTTTGCTATGAAAAACAGTTAATTTCAGATAAAGTCTTGATGATATGCAGTGCCCCTCAGAAGACAAATATTGTGTTATTTGTCTGTTTTCTACAGAATAAACTGTCAAACGTGGTTCCTGGTCTCCTCCTTGCCTACCAAGTGGTATTCGTTACACTGGTGCCGTGACCTTCTGGATCTTCAAGATCGACTCACAGTCGGTCGCCGTGGATGCTCTGGACGGTCTGAACATTGTTGAGTGTGTTTAACACAACGCAAGTGATTTACAGTATATGTCATGGATAACTTCAGGATTATTAGTGAGATGGAGGCTTGTGCCAGTCCTGTTCTGCCAAGAAGGGGAGGTGTTCAATTTGCTGACAGTGGCTGTGTCACCAGAGACAGTGGGAGGGTGGGGGATTCCCGGTATGCTACTGACAGTGGAAGGGGTACGAGGTCGTCTCAATGCCAAGGTTGTACTCCTGTTCGCCAGTTCATGGGGGAGGGTCTTCACACTTCCACACCCAACAGTGACATTGATGTTATGAATCACCTCACAGGTATGGTTGGGTGCGCAAATTGGGGAGTCCATCGTTGAAAGGCTGATGTCGGCCGGGGTAGTTAACATGAGCAGTGCCCCACAAAATACTTCAACCAGTCAGGACCTACCCAGTAACGTTAGCAGGCATGAGACTCCACACGTGACAGTTCATGTTAAGTCAGACAGAGAACCTCAGATGTTCAGTGGGGATCGTGATAAGTATTCAGTTCAGGAGTGGATTGATTTAACTGATAACCACTTCAGAAGACATGCGATACCTGTACGTGAACAGGGTGACGAAATCATGTGCCGGTTAAGGGGTAAAGCCAGGGATGTTGTGAGGGTTGCCTTACGCAGTGATTCATCACTTAATGTCACACAGCACCCTGAGCTAATTTACAATGTTCTTCTTCAGTACTTTGATGATGCTTCCTCATGTCTCCCTATGGCAGACTTTTATGCCACCCTGCCCAAGCACAGAGAATGTCCAGTTGACTACTGGATTAGATTAAACAATGCAGCTGACCTGGCTGTGGCGGGGTTACGCAGGCAGGGCAAGCGAGCCGGGAACATGAATGACGAAGTAGCTCTCATGTTTGTTAAACATTGCCCCGACCAAGAGCTGTCCTGCATTTTGAAATGTAAGCCGATGCATGAATGGACAGCACGAGATGTTCAAAAGAGGATTGATGATTATCAGAGAGAGGTGAGAGCGAGTGGTAGGATTAGTGGGGCAGTACAAATGAAAAGTCACACTGCTGCTATCGCCTTTGAGCAGCCCAATTCATATATGCCTGAGCAGTGCAGTGCCTCAGGGCCCTCTTTTCCTTCCCTCTCATCTCAGTGTCAGGGTTACCATCCTCCTCCGCAGCCCTCTAATGTCTCAGATTTGGTTCAAGGTCAGGCCTGCTGTGCCCCATGCCCTGCCACAGTGCCGGTTGTGGCCCAAAATCTTCAGCAGTCGGAGGAGAGACTTCTCAGTCGGATGGTTGACATGTTTCAAGGGATGATGGAGAAAATGCAACAGCTCAATACTGCTGTCCCAGCACGAGGTGGAAGGTCCCAGCGTGCTCCCGGTGAGAGGCGTGCCAGAGAGACAGCTTGCCGGGTCTGTAATGACTCTCGTCATACTGTCTCACTGCATGTCTGACAGACTGTGTTTCTCATGTCTGGCCCCTGGCCATACCAAGGCCGACTGTCAAGCCAATAATCAGTCTTCCCAGCCCCAGTCTGAGGGAAACTAGCGGACCTGTGTTTTAAGGGAGGCGATACAGGTCTGGACATACTCTCACAAAATGATGACATGTCTGACGTTGAGACGGTTTACATGTCTGTGAAAGCTTCTTGTGATGACATAGAAGTTGTGCAT
The DNA here is from genome assembly GCF_963280865.1 of Gymnoscopelus braueri. Classification (NCBI taxonomy): domain Eukaryota; kingdom Metazoa; phylum Chordata; class Actinopteri; order Myctophiformes; family Myctophidae; genus Gymnoscopelus; species Gymnoscopelus braueri. The sequence goes on from NW_027660357.1 coordinate 34,338, forward strand.
CAAAACATACACAGAGTTGGCAGCAGTGACAGTCTTTTCTACACACCTGTGGCTATGGGTGATAAAGTAACAATGGGGGGTATGCTGGACAGTGGGTCTATGGCTTGTAGCATTAGTGAGGCTGCAGAGGCGAAGCTTGTAGAAGCCGGAGTGATAACTAACCATGATCAGATTGATGTGAATGTGGTTCTCATTGGATGTGGTGGGCAACGTGTCAAGCCTAAGTCTGCCTTTAACGTGAAGATGGAAGTATATGGCTGTAAAATGTTGGTTCCCACGCTTGTTGTTTCGGGTCAGCACGATGAACTGATACTGGGCACTAATGTGATTAAGCACATCCTACGTGAATCCAAAATGTGCAATTCCTACTGGAAGACTGTGTCTGGTCCCTGTTCTGCAGAAGACCCTGAAACTGAACAGTACCTGTCAATGCTCTCTGGTCTGAGTCCTTGGAGAGGTGATAGCATTCCTGACAAGGTTGGCACTGTGAGGTGTAATTCAGCTGTCTGTCTTGAACCTGGCCGTGAGTATCTCGTATGGGGGAAACTGCCTGCGAACACCATTGTATCTCCAGGCAGCACTGTAATGACAGAGCCCACATCAGCCCGTTCGGCCCCGAGGGGAGTTTTAGTAGCTAGGATAGTTACGCCATTGTGGGGAGATAGATGGGTACCTTTGAAGCTCATTAATATGTCTCACAAACCTGTGGTGTTGAGGCGCAATGCGAAGGTGGCTGATGTCTACCCCTGCATGGCACTCGAGGACATGGATGTCACTGAGCCATTGAAGGTTCCGTTGGTCAGCTGTGTTCAGTCGGCGACATCTACTACTGCTGACATGCAATCCGTTGGTGACAGGCTCAAATCAGTTGGGCTGAATACTCTCGATGTACAGTCCTGTGATGTGTCTGAGGGGTGCAAGGGAAAGATGGCTGATCTGATTATGCGGTACGAGGCCATCTTTTCACGCCATCATCTTGACTGTGGGGAAGCGAAGGAATTTGTGCACCGCATTCATCTAGTTGACCATAGACCATTCCGCCTGCCATACAGGCGAGTGCCTCCTAGCCAGTATCAAAAGCTACGTCAGGTGTTGTGTGATATGGAGGAAAAGGAGATCATTTCAAAATCTTCCAGTGAGTATGCATCACCGTTAGTGCTGGTGTGGAAGAAGGATGGGGACCTCCGGTTGTGTACGGATTTCCGCTGGCTGAACAAGAGGACAGTGAATGATGCTCATCCCCTCCCTCACCAAGCAGACTGCCTGGCTGCACTAGGGGGCAACTGTCTATTCAGTTCAATGGATTTGACTTCTGGGTATTATAACATGCCACTACACCAAGATGACAGGAAGTACTCAGCCTTTACTACTCCTATGGGCCTGTATGAATACAATCGTCTTCCGCAGGGCCTTTGCAACAGCCCTGGGAGTTTTATGCGTATGATGACCAGCATTTTTGGAGACCAAAACTACTTGAGTCTGTTGTGCTACTTGGATGATCTGTTGGTGTTTGCACCAGACGAAGAGACTGCTTTAGAGCGCCTTGAAATGGTGTTTGAGAGACTGCAGTGCCACAATCTGAAGTTGGCCCCCAAAAAGTGCTTCTTTCTGAGAAAGTCAGTGAAGTTTCTCGGTCACATAATTGACGAGAATGGTGTGTCGACGGATCCTAGCAAAGTGGAGAGCATCTCCAAGATGACGAGTGCTGACCTAATGGAGTCTGATGGTGTGACTCCGTCACAGAAGCGAATAAGATCATATCTGGGGCTAATTAATTATTACCAGCACTACGTGCCTCGATACTCTGCTGTCGCCAAGCCTCTCTTCTCTCTGTTGAAGGGTGAAAAGAAAAAAGGGAAGCACGGGAAGTGCAAGTTGTTGAATAAAAAGTTGACTGCGGCTGACTAGACCCTGGCACAGGAACAGGCGTTTGAGGGACTGAAGACAGCCATAGTTAATACAGCCGTTCTGGCCCACCCTGATTTCACTCGCCCTTTCATGCTATCAACTGATGCGTCCTTAGATGGTATTGGTGCTGTGTTGTCGCAGGTTCCAGAAGGCGAAGTCAGAGCCAGGCCCATCGCATTCGCCAGCAAGTCATTGTCTCAGTCTCAGAGGAATTATCCAGCCCACCGTTTGGAATTCCTGGCCTTGAAATGGGCTGTCTGTGATAAATTCAGTCATTGGCTGAAGGGCCACAAGTTCACGGTCTGGACAGACAATAACCCGCTGACTCACATCTTGACAAAGCCTAAGTTGGACTGCTGTGAGCAACGTTGGGTGGCCAAGTTGGCTAGCTATGACTTTAACATCAAATATTTACCGGGTCCGCAGAATGTGGTGGCTGACGCCCTGAGTCGTGTACCATTTGTCAATGGGGGTGTTGGCCTCAGGCTGTTGTCTGAGCCTTTTTCAAGTCTCCTTTCTGAAGTCAAGGGTGTTTCAAGTGTTTCTGTTCAAGGGGCCTTCAAGTCATCCTGCGATCGCGGGCAACCTGATTCAGTGAGTGCCAATTCTCAGAGTACATGTAGTCCTGTCCTTTCACATACTCAATCCATTGAGTTGGAAGATGTGTCTGCCGTTGTGGAGTCACACATGGAGTGGGAGGCTGGTGCGAGGGTCCGTGCTGTGGTAGCGTTGCAGTACTTACCGCAGTTGTGTTCGCCTGGAATTGACTCGTTGCCGGCCTACACAGAGAAAGACCTGCGTGATAAACAGTTGGAGGACAGGGTCCTTTCTCGTGTCTTGTATTACGTGGAGAGATGTCGAAGGCCCTCTAGGAGAGAAAAAGGGAGGGAATCTGTCACCGTGATGAGATATTTAAAGCACTGGGAGAAGCTTGTCGTGGACAATGGTGTGCTGTACAGGGTTTCGAGGGATTTTATCACCAAGGCGAAGCGGTCCCAGTATGTGGTTCCACAGTCACTCAAGGATGTGGTACTGTGGGGTATTCATGATGATGCAGGACACCAGGGTCAGTTCAGAAGTCTTGGCTTGACTAGACAGAGGTTTTTCTGGCTAAACCTTGACAGGGACGTGAGGGACTATGTACGCAACTGTCATCGCTGCATTGTCACGAAGACGGTTGAGCCTGAGGGGAGAGCTCCCCTGGAAAGTATAACATCTGCCAGACCACTGCAGCTTGTTTGTATAGATTTTTGGTCAGCTGAAGATTTCAGAAATAAGTCGATAAATGTCTTGGTTGTGACTGACCATTTTACGAGGATGGCGCAGGCATTTGCCTGTAAAGACCAGTCTGCTAAGCAGGTGGCAAGAGTTCTCTGGGACAAATACTTCTGTGTCTTTGGGTTTCCTGAACGGATTCACAGTGATCAGGGGGCGTCGTTCGAGAGTGAGCTCATCAGTGAACTTCTCAGGGTTTCGGGCATTAAGAAATCCCATACAACCCCCTATCATCCGATGGGAAATGGAAGTGTGGAGCGGTTCAATAGGACCCTTGGTGGCATGATTCGTGCCCTGACACCTGACAAAAAGATTGACTGGCCTCGGCGTTTACAAACATTGACATTCATGTATAATTGTACAGTCAGTGAGTCGACAGGGTATGCTCCCTTTTACCTTATGTTTGGTCGGGTTCCCCGTCTGCCCATAGATGTCCTTTTTCGGACCGTCCTGAATGACTCGCATGTGACGAGTTATGACAAGTATGTGGTGTCTCTCACTACGGACCTGCAGGAAGCCATGGTCATTGCTCAGGAACATGTGACTAAGGAGCAGAAGAGGCATGCTGCGCTCTACAACAGGAGGGTGAAGGGATCTGCTATTGAAGTGGGCGACAGGGTGCTTTTGGCAAACAGGAAGGATAGGGGGAAGAGGAAAGTTGCTGATAGATGGGAGTCGACAGTCTATACTGTGCTGGACAAAAACGCTGACACTCATACATTTAGGATTGGTGACACGGTCACTGGACTGGAGAAGGTGGTCCATAGGAATTTGCTCATGTCTGTAAATTTCCTCCCTGTAGATATCTCAAGTGAGGTACCCGATTCCACTCATTCTGAGTCTATTGTTTCATGTCGCACAGACGTTAGTGTGAGGTCCATGGTGGGGAGCGGTTCTGAGGGTGGAAGTGCGATTCCTTTGGATGGAAGTGAAGGACCTGATGTCGGGGGCTCACCTGCGACCGAGGGGGAGGGGCGTGACTCCTTGGCTGATCCGGGCACTGTGGATTCTGGGGGACGGACCCGGGATTGGATTTCACGACTGTCTGTGTCCAGTCTTACGCAAGCTTCGGATGTTTCTGATGGTGGGAGTGAGATTTCAGTATCCCAAAATGATTCGGATCTGCCTCTGGATCAGCGGGGTGGCCAATCTATGAGCTATAATCCCAGGTCATTAATTGATGCTGATATTGATTCTGATGATGAGAGTGTGGGACAAACAAGATTGTCCCTTGAGTCAGTGGCACGAACCGACGGGGTACAGGACACACATACTGATCATACCTGTGACCCTACGCGGGCTAGGTCGAGGCATGGCCGCCTCATTAAACCGGTTAATAGGTTGATACAGACCATGTCAAGGCAGGATGTTGTGACACTACACTCTACTGTTGACTGAGTTTGAGAGTTTACAGTGTGTTGCCTTTGTGTTTATGAGGTACTTTTTTTTATAAAAAAAAAAAAAATTGTGTCGGTATGCTACACAGTATGTGAGGGTCCTGTGGAGTGTATAAGGCACTCTGCTACCAGTTGCTGGAATGAGAGTTTGGTTTAGCTTTCATGCCACTTCGCCCCAAGGGGTACTTTCGAGGTTGGTTTTCTTATAACGGAGACCCTGTTGTTGTAATGTACTGTGTATTTTCGATACTTGCCCAATATTGTGAAAATTCTGTGGGGGTGAGTGTAACAGAGTTCAAAGTTAATTTAGAATTAGTCCACTATTGAGCAGCACCAGCCAATATTTGGTAGTTCAAACTAATGTTTATACTGTGGTATTCTGGTGCACTGCATATCGCACTGTATGTCCTAGTGGTGTTGCCGTAGCTGCCTCAGTGGATTCCTGGTCTGCTGAGGGTAAGCGGTGCTCTTAAAACACAGTGATGTATTTTTATGATTTTGCTATGAAAAACAGTTAATTTCAGATAAAGTCTTGATGATATGCAGTGCCCCTCAGAAGACAAATATTGTGTTATTTGTCTGTTTTCTACAGAATAAACTGTCAAACGTGGTTCCTGGTCTCCTCCTTGCCTACCAAGTGGTATCCGTTACACAAACATACTCTGAGGAGATATTGCCTAGGCTATGTTATTCCTCACAAATGGGTTTTAATCTCCAGTATCGCAAAAGTAATCTAACGAAGGTAATACTGTAACGTAACAGAATACTTTTTTAATGGCAGTAATCCTGTAACGTAACAAGTTACTTTTAAAAGTAACGTTACCCAACACTGCATGTAATGTAGTTACATGAACATTAGTGATACCTAAACATATTATGTTACATTTGATAGCTTTTCATGTTGTAAAACAAAAGGGACAAAACTGTATTTTTAAATTGAATTTACTTCACTGACTGATGAAGGAACATGGAAGGAATGCTGGAGGTGAATTGAAATACAAATTAAAAGTTAAAATTTACTCGTAAATCAGAGCTCAAGTATTGTTTTCTTAAAATAATAATAATAATAATCCTATCCTATCCTATCCTACTATCCTACTACTATAATTGAAATGACCTCCAAAAGTACGTCCGGGGTTGCTCAGCTAACGATCACTCCACTTGCCCCAAAACCTGCCACAGACTGTTGATCAGAGCTCTGGCTAATACTTAGGCATCTTTCCCCGCCTTCAGTGTACTTGCATATTGTACAGTTAATATAAAACTACAAGCAGCTTTCCTTCTTTTTGGCCGCAGCACCTTTGTTCTTGGTCGCTAGGACCCCACCCTACTGCACCACTCCATATATGGCCATATCAGTTGGATCACCGGTGCAATGTAGCTTTGATGTAGCTGATCGGCCCTGGATATTACCTCTAGTAATAATGATAACTAGAGGTTTGGGCCGCTTCGCGGCCCTCACATCTAGATGTTCTTTCCCCTTGAGTGGTCCTCCTCTCCTCTTCTCCTCTCCCTCCTGTCTTCTACTCACCCCTCCGCTCTCCTCTCCTCCCCTCCCCCTCCTCTCCTCTACTCACCCCTCCCCTCTCCTCTCCTCCCCTCCCCCTCCCCTCCTGTTTTGGTACTGTGGTACTATGTTGTTATGTAAGAGATGTAGATGTACAATAGCTCTGCACACACGTCATGCGAAGTCCGGCATAAACGTCATGCGTCAAGGGTCTGATAGGCAAATCGGAAAATCAATCAAGCCGAGAGTCTGATCACTGATGGAGTTATTATTATTATATTAGTTAGTAGAAATAATAGAGTCTGATCACTGATGGAGGTGGGGTAAGAAGCCTAAATAATAGAGTCTGATCACTGATGGAGGTGGGGTAAGAAGCCTAAATAATAGAGTCTGATCACTGATGGAGGTGGGGTAAGAAGCCTAAATAATAGAGTCTGATCACTGATGGAGGTGGGGTAAGAAGCCTAAATAATAGAGTCTGATCACTGATGGAGGTGGGGTAAGAAGCCTAAATAATAGAGTCTGATCACTGATGGAGGTGGGGTAAGAAGCCTAAATAATAGCCAGAGCTCTGATCAACAATCTGTGGCAAGTCTTGGAGGCATGTGGAGTGATCCTGTGCTTGTGAATCCCGGACGAACTTCGGAAGCTTTGTCAATTATAGTAGTAAGATTATAGTAGTTAGATAATAGTATGACCTACCATTGAAACATTGTAATAGAAATAGAGAACTAACAAACATGGACACAGTTCATTCTACTCACTGGAGAGTCTTCAGTCCAGAGAACAGCTGCAGTGCTGAGTGATTCAGGACGTTGAAACGCAGGTCTAGTTCTTTGAGATGGAGGGATGGATTAGAACTTAGAGCTGAGGCCAGAACTTCACAGCATCTCTCTGACAACCAGCAGTGAATCAGTCTAAATAAAGAATCAAACATCAGGTATTACATTATTGCTGTCTAGAGAAACTAACCATCTATTAAAGGACCTGGTCTGACTGTCAGGGTTTGGGAGTAGAGATACGAGAGCTGAACTCTAACAGGCAGGAGTAACATGAACCAAATAGTCTTTACTTGATCTTAAAGAAAATACAAATAATTAATAATAAAGCCATGTATCTCAGCATGGCTTTACATACTGTGGTCAGTGTACTGTATCATTATCTAATCAGTTGGTTACCATGCTGTCAACCTTATTCACACTCTTTAAATAAGGTCTCACCACTGTATTAACACATTGCCTGCCAAGGACGTTATTATAGAGAAATTACGCTAGAGGGCGCTCTTCCCTAACTTATGGATGATCCCTTGACTCTGAGAGAATCATAGAAGCAGAGATGACGTCATCCCAAAAACAGTCAGTCCATCCACACTGTTATGAGATGTAGAGAAACACATCTAGCTCGGATTTCTTGTTTACTTGGTGAAAACGAGCCATATTCAACTCCAACAGAATGGACGATCGCGGTATCGCGGTATCCCGGCAGAGGTGGATTAATTAATTAATTAATACCTGGCAGATAATGTGTAATATAATATTTACATTCTGTTAAATTAATCTGACCTGAGAATCTCCAGACAACAGTGTGGACTCCTCAATCCAGCACCCAGCAGCTCCAGTGAATCTCCCTCCCCCAGGTCGTTGTAACTCAGCTCCAGTTGTTTTAAATGTGAAGGATTAGAGCTGAGAGCTGAAGCCACAACTTCAAAGTGTGTCTCACTGAGGCCACAGCCAACAAGTCTGTAAATACACATTAAATGAAAAATCCGACATTATTAAAACAAATGATTCAACAGGTAGTTCCGACCAAGCAATCTGATTGGTTGAAATAGGCTCTCTAGCCGTGCTCAAATGATCATGACATCACACCTCTGTGTTCTCAAATGAAAGTAATCATTGCATTTTATTTATCTCCCCTTGTGGTCTCCTGATCGATGGTTTTATTTATCTGGTTTTATTTATCTCCCCTTGTGGTCTCTTGATCGATGTTTTTCAGGCTAGTTTTGAAGAAACCAGTGATTTATATATTTTGGATGGTGTCAGGACATTCCACATTATGGTGGCAAAGTAGTAGAATGAGAATGTTCTCATGTTTGTTCTAGTTGGGGGTTACCAGATCGTTGCAGCTCCCTCTAGTGTTGTGGCTGCGGGAGTCACTCATAATAAAATAATAATTTAATCAGCTTTAGATGTTTTGTGGGGTATTTGTCACTCTACATTATACATTTACAGGACATGTGTCCTCTGCATTTAATCAATCCCAAGAATTAGGAAAATGGATGCAATTAACATTAAAATGGCTCCCAAGAGCAGTCAGGTGTTACAAGTCTTGCTCAGGGACACTTTGACATGGAATTAACTTTGAACCTTCAAGTTCCATGAAGAATGAACCCTAATGAATGAGTAATGTACAAAGAGACATTACATTACATAAATTACACTAGACAGTACATTTGTTTTAAATTATGTTATTTTATTATGTACAGTATATAATACAATAATAATCTATTATTCGTTTTACTTTTAGCTCCACTAGGGGGGCTACTGAGCAGGAGGGGAAACGATAGATTAATCTTTTCCCGTGGATCTGTATGAGACTTGATCTGTCCTTTGTGCCTGTAGCCATGAGGATTTACAATGAGGCACACGGTCACTCTGCTCAGTCAATAACTCTGGAGTAACACCAGTACGGGCTGATTGTGTTCATATAGACGCTCAACATGTACCACGTTGGATTCAAACCCACAACCTCTGTGGTGGTGGACAGGCACTTTACCACTGCACCACCCGAGCACCCTGATACTGTAACGTTATCAGTGTATTCTGTGATGTCATAACGACACTGTAACGTTATCAGTGTATTCTGTGATGTCATAACGACACTAACGTTATCAGTGTATTCTGTGATGTCATAACAACACTGTAACGTTATCAGTGTATTCTGTGATGTCATAACGACACTGTAACGTTATCAGTGTATTCTGTGATGTCATAACAACACTGTGATTGTGTGTATTTGCTTACATGTTGTCAATGCATAGGACAGGATACTGTCATGACACTGTGATTGTGTGTGTTTAGTTCTGCATAATGCAGGGTGAAATTCTGAGTCAGTACAAAAAAATATTTAAAAAATGCCAAGTTGACCATCTAGCAGTATTTTAAGCATCAGTCTTGTTGTTATCCTGCTTCACTGGGGACTGGCCTTTATTTGCCCATAGCTACACACAATACAATATTTGAGACCTGGACAGATTTGAAACCTAGTTATTATTTGAGCTTTTATATTAACCAATGAGTTATAGTGTTATAGGTGTGAAGGTAGATTGACACTGTTCAAGTAAGTTTTCTATATGAATACAAACCGAGCCTTTCTGCTGTTCCTCACAGCTGGGACCAGTCTCTGTCGCCCCTTCTCTGATGTGTTGTATGTGTCTAGGTCCAACTCCTCCAGAACCTCCTCTGATATCTGCAGCATGAAAGCCAGAGCTGAACACTGGGATGGAGACAGTTCTTTGTTTGATTTATCCCCTGACTTCAGGTACTGTTGGATCTCCTGATGTACTGAGTGGTCGTTCATCTCCATCAAACAGTGGAAGATGTTGATAATTCTCTCAGGAGAGTAATTTTTAGTGGTCATCTCCTTCAGGTTGTTGATGGCTCTCTGGATGCTCTCTGGACTGTTCTCTGTCTGACCCAGCAGACCTCCTAACAGACTCTGGTTGGACTCCCGTGAGAGGCCATGAAGGAAGCGGACAAAGAGGTCCAGGTGGCCATTTTTACTCTTCAGGGCTTTTTGCATGGTTCTGTTCAGGAATTCATCCATCGACATGTCACTGCCGATGTCACCATCTTCACCATCTTCATCATCATCAGCTTTATCATCATCTTCATCATCAACTGCAGCATCTTCATCATCACCATCTTTATCATCATATTCATCTTCTTCATCTTCATCTTCAGCTTCACTGCCAAAGTAAACATCTTCTTCATCTTCAACACCTTCCAGGAATGGCTTCAGTACCTTCACGTTCTTCTCTGTGAAACAGTGGAATAGGTAGACTGCAGCCAGAAACTCCTGGATGCTCAGATGGACAAAGCTGTAGACTGTTCCCTGGAATTTCACACTCTCTCTTTTGAAGATCTCTGTGCACACTCCTGAGTACAGCGAGGCGTCTTTCACATCAAGACCACACTCTTCCAGGTCTTCTTGGTAGAACATGATGTTACCTTTCTCCAGTTGTTCAAACGCCAGCCTGCCCAGCTTCAGAAGAACCTCCCTGTCCGCCTCCAGGAGCTGCTGTTGATTCAGTCCATGAGTCTCATCATACTTCTGCTTCTTCCTCTTTGTCTGAACGAACAGGAAGTGGCCGTACATCCCAGTCAGGTGCTTGGGCAGCTGTCCTGTCTCGTCTGTCTTCAGCATGTCCTCCAGAACAGTAGCAGTGATACAACAGAAGACTGGGATGTGACACATGATGTGGATGCTCTTTGATGTCTTCAAGTGTGAGATGATTCTGCTGGCCAGCTTCTCATCACTGAATCTCTTCCTGAAAAACTCTTCCTTCTGGGGGTCTGTGAACCCTTGCACTTCTGTTGCCATGTCAACACATAAAGGAGGGATCTGATTGGCTGCAGCAGGTCTGGTAGTTATCCAGAGGAGAGCCTTGGGGAGCAGCTTCCCTTTGATGAGGTCTGTCAACAACATGTCCACTGATGATGTCACTGTGACATCAGAAACAATGTCATTGTTGTCGAAGTGCAATGGAAACCTGCTTTCATCCAGACCATCAAAGATGAAGCAAACTTTCCAGACAGCGAGCTGCTCTGCTGTGACCTTCTTTAATGTTGGATGGAAAACATGGATCAGTGTGAGAAGACTGTGCTGCTCACCTCTGACCAAGTTCAGCTCCCGGAATGAAAAGGGAACCAGGAGAATGACATCTTGATTTTTCAAACCCTTTGCCCAGTCCAGAGTGAACTTACGCACAGAGAATGTTTTTCCAATGCCAGCGATGCCCTTGGTCAGAACTCTTCTGTTGGGTGTCTTTCTTGGTTTAAAGATGTCACAGCAGTTGATTGGTTTGTCATGGAGGGTCTTCTTGGAAGCTGTCTCAAGCTGCCACACCTCATGTTGGTTATTAACCCCTTCACTCTCCCCCACTGTGATGTAGAGCTCTGTGTAGATGCTGCTGAGGGAGGGCACTTCAGTGACGTATGTCACACTATCAAGACTGTTCAAACTGATCTTATAATCCTTTAATTCCTCCTGCAGACTGACATCTGCTATGAGAAGAGAGTTCATGCATTTTAAACATTCAGGTTTATACTTCCTTACAGTTGTGTATGCACACTATTTATTATAAAAACTCTAGAAAATCTGCAATTCATGAAGGAAAACAGACAAAATAAATAAAATGAGGTCATTTGTTTTTGTTCAGACTTGATAGATGGTTATTTTCAATTTGGACATGAACACTGATAAAACAATGTTTCAGTTTTAACATGAAATGTTAATGTGAAGTCTGTCTTACTTTGTCCACTTCTGGTTTGACTGAGTGTCTTCAGTCCAGGTGTCTTCTCTCTGTGGAGATGAATGTCATTTATAATGATTATGCAATAGACATGATTTACTATGACTATCAAATAGACTTAAATTACCTAAATAATATCTTATTATTAATAAATGCATTCAGTGCCGGCCCTGACCAATTTGGTGCCCCATAATTTAGCCACACTGAAATGACTGCATGGCTTTAACAAATATCGAATACTGTAGTAAATTGGAGATGGCTTATTATCGGCATCAGCCAGAGTGCAGGAGTCTATCCCTGTTTCACAATGTACACTAAAACCCTGGGAGATGGATTACTGTGGTGGAGCAATAGTACTGTACTCTACAACCCCTGGAGTGTTTGTTAGTAAACAACAGTACTCTACAACCACTGGAGGGTTTCTGTTAGTAAACAACAGTACTCTTGCATTGGTAGTAGGAAGGAGGAACTACTTGTTAAAGCTTTGAACAAACATTCAGCTGATGATGATGGTTAAATAGTGAATGACTTCATTCTGGATTCCATGCACAGTAGCAGTGCAGAGTTTCAAGGACAAATCAGAAGATGAAGATGAAGGCAATCGCATAGAGTTTAATGTTACCAACAGAAGTTTGTGTTCTGTTAACAAGGACGATGAATCCAGTTGAACAGCTGCTCCAGGTGGAGTAAATATCGCTATGTCCCACTTAAGACCCCTACACACTGTACAACATTTGACCCGATTTGGCTATCAGGGAGCTTTGTTGGTGTTCGCCGACAAAACCACCTATCTCAGTCAAGATCGGGCGTTTCTCGCCGAGATGTTGATCACGCAGTGTGTAAGGTACTCCGAGAAGATCCACCCCGGATAAATGCTATCGCCGTCACCTTCCTGACCAGTCTAGCATGTTTGATATTTTGGTCTGTCGGCCCGATCTAGAGCCACGCTACAGCCAATGAGAGCACATTACAGCAACGCACCGTGGCTAGTCCTCCCACATAGAACCGCAATATTACCGTCCAGACAGTCCTGTATTAAGTTAAACATTATAAAACAGATTGAGAGAGTGAGCAAGCCTGCTCGAGGATGGGGCTGTTTATTTGAGAGGAATAGGGCTTGCAGACAGAGAGAGAGTCATGTGTATCTCTGAACAGTAATGCCAGATTTTGCGAGATAAATAAATAACCAGGTCTATGAACATTTTTTCATCTATGGGTGAGTTTCAGTTTCATCTATGATATAGTTAACTATGTCTTGTTTATATTCAATGACTACGTTATCCAGTATGAAACCAGTGTGTTTTTAGAAAGATAACAGAACGCAATCCTGTGTGTGTGTGTGTGTGTGTGTGTGTGTGTGTGTGTGTGTGTGTGTGTGTGTGTGTGTGTGTTTGCTGCATTGATTTTATGTTTGTGATAACTGCTAGCCATGTTTACTGTGATATCAACATCCGGGGTAGAGTGGATACAGAAACAGTTTGTGTGCTTATGTACGTGTATGTGTGGAAATTAGCGAATAGTACGTGTATGTGTGGAAATTAGCGAATACAGTGGCCGGGCTCTAGACCAGATCTAAGCGCTGAACAGTAAATAGAAACCACATCCATGTATTGCTTAACATCGTTGGCTGTTAGTTTGAAACCAAGTGTTTGTGTCTTTTTGGGAGAATTGTTCACCGCCACGCCAGATGAAGAAATGTCCAGGGACAAACAATAAGTTCTTCACTGCTGAGGACATCACAGGGGTCCTGAATTCATTACAAACTATGAAGAGGTTCATGCCATTTCCCTGCCAGGTCGACACCCTGGTCACAAAGACTATAGTTTTAAAGTTGCTGCCAAATAATGTCACAAAAGCCTCAGTGTGTAGTTTCCAACATAACGCATGACAACACTCTGAACCGATCTACAAGCTTGTGAGTGAGCTTGTAGATCGGCTATTTTTGAGGAAAAAAGTAGTTGAAAAACTATTACAGCATTTTTTGTATAGGATATGTAATACCCATGTACACAACCCATTTAATTCAATCTCATACTCGATACAAAATGCTGTCTTTGCAGGGCAACGTGTTATTGGTCTGGGCTGCTTCAAACGGCAGTGGAAGGCCATTCTCCCTCAGATAACAAGCATCAAACCCAAGACCAATTTGTTCTGTAATGCTAAAACAACTACCAGCTGCGCCAAAATGTCAATCTAAATGATGAGCAAATATCACACAAACTGCAGGAGCAGATAGACCACCTTAAACATGCTTGAAACGAGCGAGAGTTGTACCAGGAGATGACAGCTGACAGTAAGAAGACTTGTGAGAGGAACTGCAGCCGTCTCTATGTAACGCCCGGGATTCGAACACGGGTCTCCCACGTGGAAAGCCAACATCTTAACCGCTAAGCCAAAGGGATATCCCTATTGCTCAGGGGAGATATTAGACTTTCACGCCATCAGGCTGAGGTAGTGAACCACTCTGTTACATCTAGGTTCCTCCACACCTGCAAGCAGGGAGATCACAATGCACTACAGCTTTGATTTTGCACATCAGGTGAGGATAAGTCTATCCCATCCTCTCCTTTGATTTGTTTGTTGACTTTGTAGGTTTGCTACTGTGTTAGGATGTTGATATCAATGTATTTTGTTTTCCTATCTCTCCTTCTCTCTCAGGTGCACTACCATTTTTTTCTCTCTCCACGCAAGTGTTCATTGTCCACTGTGAAGGTTAAACGTAGCAAGTGAATTTCCTAATCGATGAAGGGATGGCATCAGGTAAGGGCAGCAATGCATTCATCAGCTATGTGCATCATTTTGTTCAATATATATATATATATATATATATATATGGAATTGGAGAAACAGATGTGGACTATGCACAACCTTCACCAGAAGTCGGGCCTCCACTTCCTGATTGCAGGCCACACCAAGTTTGGTCTTGACTCGTGCTTTGAACTTTTCAATCAAGTCCACAGGAAGAGCAGAGAGGACACCTTGGCAGACATTGCTACGGTGGTGACTAAGAGCTCTGAGGTGAAGGGAGTGAACGTCTCCCAGCTTGTAGGACATGGAGATGGCACAGTGCTGGTTAAAGGCTACGACTGGCAGCAGAGTCCCTACTTCCGCAGGTTCCCACAGATTAAGAGCTACCAACACTTCAGGTGATTATCATGGTCATTGTATTAGCTATTCTGTTTCATGAACACGGTGGTATTTTGTGAAAATGATGTGTTGGAACAGTGGACAATATTTTAAATGTTTGCTTCTACTCAGTGGTGTGTTCTACCGTCTTACGCTATATACGTAGTATGACGTGCAGAAGTTTTGGAAAAAAAGCGTAGCCCTAAGCCCTCTACTAACCATTTATTCAATTGACCACGTGCGAGCGTAACCACGACCACGCGCAGGGAATGATTATAGTTTGCCCACCAAAAAATGTATCTATTGATCAACACATCTATTGATTAACACCAAAAACGGGTCGTAGGAATAAGACAATACAATAATGTTCTAACATGCTAATCTTTGTGTCATGGTGTCATTGGGGCATCGCAGACGCCATATCTCTGGTCTTCTGACATATGACACACTACAAGAGGAAAAGACTCAGGTTTATCGTTCATAATCCTGCCTGATGCAGGAAATATGTCGGTGGTGACAAAATCTGGCTGAAATGTGTGTAGTCTGATCCTGATGGCACTTAACTAGGCTTTTCCCACTAGTTTCAGTTGTGGCTTTACTGTTTTGAACTGTGTTATAGTGTGTATGTTGTATGGGATGAT
This sequence comes from Gymnoscopelus braueri, assembly GCF_963280865.1. Lineage (NCBI taxonomy): Eukaryota > Metazoa > Chordata > Actinopteri > Myctophiformes > Myctophidae > Gymnoscopelus > Gymnoscopelus braueri. The sequence continues at coordinate 49,725 of NW_027660357.1, forward strand.
TCTCTAACCTTGAGTCAGGAGGTCCAGGTTCAGGAGGTCCAGGTTCATTACTGAAGTTAAGAGGTTCTCCTTTAGACAGGTCACTCTTCATAGACACACAGCTAGGTGTTGGAGACTCTGGTCTGTGACTTCTGGAATCATAAATATGAATCCACAAATATCGTGTGAATTTCTTGTGTATATTGTATAGTGTTATAATTTGTATATTGTATAGGAGGATTCACTTACTTTGTGTATGAAGGTCCAGGTTCATTATTGAAGTCAAGATGTCTATCTCTAGACCGGTCACTGTTCATAGACACACAGCTGGCTGTTGGAGACTCTGGTCTGTGGTAAACACTTCTGGAATCATACAAATGTTTATAAAATTAACATATGAATGAAAATGTTCATTCGTGTACATTATACAAGTATAAGAGAGAACAATATTTGGGTGTCCCCTCACGACATTGCAGCAACATGAAAACAGAACAAAAACAAATGAAATAATAGATATTCCATAGTTTAATGTATCTACAAAATACAATTGGATTTAAGTCATGCATAATAGGGCAGTGTGTCTTTTTCTTTTCTTTTCTTTTTAAAATGTGTAACTTAGTAAATGTTGTGAATATTGTATATGCTGTAGTGTATATTATATAGGAGGATTCACATACTCTGTATCTGGAGGTCCAGGTTCATTACTGAAGTTAATTAGTCCTCCTTTAGACGTGTCACTCTTCATAGACACACAGCTGGGTGTTGGAGAGACTGGTCTGTGGTGAACACTTCTGGAATCATATAAATGTTTATACAATTATCATGTGAATGAAAATGTCCATGTGTTCAAGATTCTTTATTGTTATGTCCCTTTAGATAAGTACAACACAAGACCTTGCAGAGGCACATAAGAACTGATTTTACCGCTCACAAACTATATACCCTAGTTTTTTTAGCAGGAATTATTTTCCAGTGGCTCTTAAAAGAGCTGTTTTTGGGTGTTTTTGTTACTCCGAGAGGGTAAAATGCATGGAAACATCCATTTGTACCCTCTTTGAGTTTAATTAACACCGGTAAATTCAAGCAAAGAAAATAATCCCCGGAGTCTGCATTTTAGTCAACAAACTGCGTTCCATACGGATGGCCGTGCGGGAGGTCCCGCTCACAGACAACTTGACCAGCAGGCAGCCTACTGCTGCCCCCCTCCATGGAGAAACACACATGGTCAGTGGGATACATTCAACAGCTGGATTAAGAGACTCTGGTGGTTCTTATGCTTCAGTTTACTAATGTGTACTGAAACACTTCCGTTTCTTTTATTGATATTGTAGGGTTTTAGTGCTCCGAGCTGAAATCAAACCCAATTCTCCAGCTCAGCAATAAGTACTGAAATAAGTACAAAAAAAAACAGACCAGGCGGGCAATAAGCTGCGCCAAAGAAAATGGCTCACTTGAGGAGAGAGACGCAACGTCTTTTTTTCAGTGGCAATTTCATTGATAACATAGGCCTACATATCACTAGGAATCACTGCTTTCATATATAAGGTCAGCAATGTATTATTTAAATATATTCTTTATTTCCACTTTGAAATTGCTCTATAAATAAAGTGTGGGGTCGCCCAAAGATGTCCCCCATAACATGGGGTCGTGGCATAAAAAAGTTTGAGAACCCCTGGTGTAGGAGGATTGACATACTTAGTGTGTGGAGGTCCAGGTTCATTACTGAAGTTAAGAGGTTGTCCTTTAGACAGGTCACTCTTCATAGACACATAGCTGGCTGTTGGTGACTCTGGTCTGTGGTGAACACTTCTGGAATCATAAACAAATATTCTATAATTATCATTTGAATACAAATTTAGATTTGTTCAAGATACTTTATTGTTATGTCCATTATACAACTATGAGGGAGTAAAATCTTTGGGTTCTGATTGATTGATTGAATTATTTATTAACAAGATTATTAACAGTACAGGCAGTACAGTCAAAATATGTTTCACTCTCACGACATTGGAGTTGCATGAAGACATAAAACAATTTGAACAAATGAAATAATATCACCACTAACATGTACTATAAATACAGCACAATACAAGTTGCATAGATGGATAGATATTCAATATTTTGTTACATAGCTATTCCATAGTTTAGTGTATCTGCTTTTTCCATGCCTCATTGTGTATAGTGTTACAGCGTATTTGTATAGTGTTATAGTGTGGAGGATTCACATACTGTGTGTGTGGAGGTCCAGGTTCATTACTGAAGTCAGGAGGAACACAGCTGTCTGTTGGAGACTCTGGTCTGTGAATGTGATGTTTGTCAGGTCCCTCCTCCTCTGTCTCCACACACTCACTCATCTTTAGGTCTTTATTAAACCTGTCAGGGTAACAGTCAATGAAATAGATCAGAAAACAGGAAATACTGGATGCATGTGCACAACTGTGAGCACGTGAGAGTCCTTTACACACTTGTAAGAACTAACCCACACACACACACACACACACACACACACACACACACACACACACACACACACACACACACACACACACACACACACACACACACACACACACACACACACACACACACAGGGGGTGCATCCACTTGCTTCACCTGCTGCAGCGGCGGGGGCAGGGATGCATTGGTCATGGGACGCAGTGACACGCCGTCCCACCTCCTTTTGAGCAGGAGCACGCACACACACACACACACACACACACACACACACACACACACACACACACACACACACACACGCACACACATCTATAAAAAACAACCCTTAACCTCAACAAAGTTTACAAAGGCTGCCGACTGCCGAGTGTCACACCAGGTGAATTAACATAGGAATGAGCCTAGATGCATATCAATTGTCCATTGTGTGACCTGTAGTGTAGAGTGACGTGCGCGTGACGTCTTTAAAATAGCGTCCCACCAGAGATAGATTCACCAATACAACACTGGGCGGGGGGAGGAGGAGACAGCTCATTCCTTCAGAATATCCAGCACAGTTTTGGGGCCAAGCACATGTACCGTTATCATCTCGGCCTTGTATTTTCTTTGCGGTATTTGAATAATTATAAATTGCACTGGTAAACGCTAGTAATAAATGGTGCATTTATATAGCGCTTTTATCCAAAGTGCTTTACATAGATTGTGCATTACATTCACCCATTCACACACACATTCACACAACGATGGCGGAGGAAACCATGCAAGGCACCAACCTGCTCATCGGGAGCAATTAGGGGTTCAGTGTCTTGCTCAAGGACACTTCCACACTAAACTGTTCAGCTTGTTAGTGCAGTCCATGCTGTTGTAGCTCAGTCCGTGTTTAACTAACTATACGCTAGTATGATATACTAACGTAACCTCACATGCAGCAACTTATTTTTGGTAGAGCAATGTTAGATGCACCTTTTATTTTGTGTCGCCCGCTTGAGCATGTCTGTCGCCATGTTATAAAACTCTCTCTGACATACAGTAGCTGTGGTCCAGAGCGTTAGAGAGAGTTCTAACATGTTATAAACCTCTCTCTGACATACAGTAGCTGTGGTCCAGAGCGTTAGAGAGAGTTCTAACATGTTATAAACCTCTCTCTGACATACAGTAGCTGTGGTCCAGAGCGTTAGAGAGAGTTCTAACGTGTTATAAACCTCTCTCTGACATACAGTAGCTGTGGTCCAGAGCGTTAGAGGGAGTTCTAACGTGTTATAAACCTCTCTCTGACATACAGTAGCTGTGGTCCAGAGCATTAGAGAGAGTTCTAACGTGTTATAAACCTCTCTCTGACATACAGTAGCTGTGGTCCAGAGCATTAGAGGGAGTTCTAACATGTTATAAACCTCTCTCTGACATACAGTAGCTGTGGTCCAGAGCGTTAGAGGGAGTTCTAACATGTTATAAACCTCTCTCTGACATACTGTAGCTGTGGTCCAGAGCGTTAGAGGGAGTTCTAACGTGTTATAAACCTCTCTCTGACATACAGTAGCTGTGGTCCAGAGCGTTAGAGAGAGTTCTAACGTGTTATAAACCTCTCTCTGACATACAGTAGCTGTGGTCCAGAGCGTTAGAGAGAGTTCTAACATGTTATAAACCTCTCTCTGACATACAGTAGCTGTGGTCCAGAGCGTTAGAGAGAGTTCTAACATGTTATAAACCTCTCTCTGACATACAGTAGCTGTGGTCCAGAGCGTTAGAGAGAGTTCTAACATGTTATAAACCTCTCTCTGACATACAGTAGCTGTGGTCCAGAGCGTTAGAGAGAGTTCTAACGTCCTACACAAGGTGTAGAATGCTCTACTCTGGACACATCTCCACTCACAGGCTTAAAGGACAACTTTGTTTTTTTTTACAACCAAGGTTTATGTTTTAGCTTGTAATTGAAGTAAATAAAAGATGAGTGTTACCTTTTTTTCATTTACTGCTTTCTATAGTTATAGCAATTTTCGCGATCTTTTTTACAGTGGGCGCGGGCATTATGGTAGGTCGCTAAATATGTATTTTTTTTACACAATAACCCAGCGATTTATTTATTATTTACAGTAGCTCTTCTAGCCCCCAATAACTCACATCTGGCCATCAAAGACCACGGGACCTTTTTTATTATGTAAAAAATACATATTTGGCCACCTGCCCGAATGCCCCCGCCCACTGTAAAAAAGATCGCGAAGATTGCTAAAACTATAGAAAGCAGTAAATTAAAATTGAGTGTTAAAAAATGTAACAGTCATCTTTTATTTACTTTAATTACAAGCTAAAACATAAACCTTGGTTGTAAAAAAAACAAAGTTGTCCTTTAACACAGTTTTTCTTCCCACTGTTTGTTTTAAGAACAAAGTCTTTTCTTTATAGGAGGACATCTTCCTCTCTATACCCTCGGCTTTCATGGTCACCGTGCTCACAGCCACCAGCACACATGTTTCCACACACACAATAATGTACCCGCCCACGTGAGGAAATCTCACACACACACACACACACACACACACACACACACACACACACACACACACACACACACACACACACACACACACACACACACACACACACACACACACACACACACACACACACGCGCAAACACACACGCACACTGTGCATGCCTGCCCTATCAACGGAGCGGCACCCCCAGGGTCCTAGCGCCCTTTATATACATCACACAAACACAAAAACAGGCAGACAAACATTAAAAAAAGAAAACGTTTTACAACTGTCACTCTAGCAGAGTTGACACTTATAGCTTTATCTAATTCACTAGTTCTCAATGGGGTCAGGGGTCCTTGGGGGGGATCCAGGGGGTCCCCAGCAAAATGAGGAACAGTGTAAACATTTTAGCCTTCTTATTTTTGGCTGTTCAAATATAGCAGATCTACAAGCTCACAATGTGTCGCCTTGTGACAAGTGTTAAGCTTGTAGATCTGCTATTTTTAAAATAATGTTATGGGGGTCCCTGGTACAACACCTTGTCATATGGGTGTCCCTGGTACAACACCTTGTCATATGGGGGTCCCTGGTACAACACCTTGTCATATGGGGGTCCCTGGTACATCACCTTGTCATATGGGGGTCCCTGGTACAACAACTTGTCATATGGGGGTCCCTCACATCAACATGTTTTAGAACCAGTGTTCTAACTCATTATTTTATAAAGTTCTCTTAACTAATGAACTCATGACTTTTCCAGTTCACTAACACAGTTATAATTACACACATTTAAATCAATGGTTACTTGTTACTTAATGTGAACATAGTGAACATCTTCAGAGGATTATAATGATTATTATCATCCAGCGATGTGCTCTCACTCTAACCTCACTACAGCACATATGACCCGCCCTACTCTGCCTCTGATTGGTTTAGGTTTACACATGATGAGTGACGATTGGTTAAAGGTACAGTGTCACTTATCACGGTAAGCCAATCAGAGGCAGAGTTGGGCGGGTCTTTGTCTTGGCTTTCCTGGAGCAAGCAGAGTGAACTAGTGTGAGAGTGTAATGAGGAAATGCTCTGTCTATCTCAATGGGGAAATTCTCACACACACACGTACACACGCGCGCGCGTCTGTACGTTAGTTTAAGCAAACTTCTTCTGGATGAGAACAAGTGGTTCTAATATGTTATAACACAGTTAAACAGCTTTAACTTTCATAACATAACAGCAGACTCCACAAATATGCAGAATAAGTATTATTACCTTACATTAATACCATATAGATTAATAACACTTACCCTAAATTAATCTATGTGCTTTAATCCAACATGTAATACCATATAGATTAATAACACTTACCCTAAATGAATCTATGCTTTAATCCAACATGTAATACCATATAGATTAATAACACTTACCCTAAATTAATCTATGCTTTAATCCAACATGTAATACCATATAGATTAATAACACTTACCCTAAATTAATCCAACATGGTAAAACAACATGGAGTCCAGACTGTTCAGTTCACTGAGTTGTTGTCGTGTCTAAATGGTTGAATGTACCAACGCACTAACATGTTGTCATACTGGGTGTGTCTAAAGCAACTGAGAGAGAGAGAGAGAGAGAGAGAGAGAGAGAGAGAGAGAGGGAGAGAGAGAGAGAGCTGTGACGCATTGTGAGCTTGTAGATCTGCTATTTTCAAACATTCTAGTACTTTTACTTTTGGTACTTTAAATATATTTTCATGCCAATACTTTTGTACTTTTACTCAAGTAACATTTTGAACACATGCCTTTTACTTGTAACAGAGTACTTTTATATTGTGGTAGGTTGACGTATATATGTTTCATAATGTGGTAATATCTTAGATCAGGGGTTTTCAACTGGTGGTCCGTGGACCACTGGTGGTCCGTGGAGGTATTGCATGTGGTTCCTGATCATGCATTCAGTAATGTAGGAAAGTGAAGATTTTCTTTCAAATTAATTTTCATTATTCATACTTTTTTTTTTTTTTTTTTTTTTAGCAACTTGGTATTTGAGGAATTAAAGACATTATCATCATTATCAGTGGTCCTTTGAGGACGCTTATGCTTCAATTCCAAAAGTACTTCAAGCTTAACTAGGTGAATTGTCAGGCACAATACCCAGATCTTGCAGTAAAAGCTAAATGTATTTGACTTTTTGTAACTACATATCTCTTTGACAGTAGTATTTTCATGCTGGCATACCTACATACCATATAGGGCTCGAGCAGAAAGAAGAAACAAACATGGACCACCCATGATCATTTCATGGACCACTAGTTGAGAAACAGTTCACTCAATGATCTGGTGACCTAAGATGACACGTCAATGTTGTTGACAGCAGTTTTTCTGGAACTTCCACAGAAAAGGGAACTGGAATCTCAAGAAGTGGAAGTGTGGCCTGGTTGAGTCATCATTATTAGGACATGTGACCATATAATAGCATGTGTCTGCTCACTCATCAGTTAACATGAGTTTAATATAGAGGGCTGGATGAAGTAAGAGACATTCTCAAAAACACTCAAACACTCAAAAATGCTCTGCTCACTAGCATTATATTTCAGTTAAATAATGACTGTTAATTAAGGGCTTGATTAAATGTGTTGTGCGTAGTATCATGCAATGAATTATATCAAGCCCTTAACGGTCATTATTTAAGAACATATATATGGACAATTGGTTGAGAAACAGTGTTATAAAGGTTTATAAGTATTTTAGATCTTATAACTCTAATACATACAGAGTTATAAGCTGATCATAATGTATTATAGACCTGGGATGCATAGTGTTAGTGTTACCAAAAAAACTAATCTTAGCTCATATCCCCTCCCTACACAACAGTGGTCCCCAGGTTGAGTCTTAGTCAGGGTAGTGGTCCCTGGTTCACAATCAGTTGAAAACCCCTCTCTTAGATGGACACTTGGTTCCTGTTTTTAATAGTTCTGTTAACATTCAGCCACACACACACACACACACACACACACACACACACACACACACACACACACACACACACACACACACACACACACACACACACACACACACACACACACACACACACACACACACACACAGGCACACTTTGCATGCCTGCCCTATCAACGGAGCGGCGCCCCCAGGGTCCTAGCGCCCTTCAGATACAGCACACAAAGGCAGGCAGACAAACATAAAAAAATAAAACGTTTTACAACTGTAGCAGAGTTGACACTTATAGCTTTATCTAACTCACTAGTTCTCAATGGGGTCAGGGGTCCTTGGGGGGGATCCAGGGGGTCCCCAGCAAAATGAGGAACAGTGTAAACATTTTAGCCTTATTATTTTTAGCTGTTCAAATATAGCAGATCTACAAGCTCACAATGTGTCGCCTTGTGACAAGTTTTAAGCTTGTAGATCTGTTATTTTCAAAATAATGTTATGGGGGTCCCTGGTACAACACCTTGTCATATGGGGGTCCCTGGTACAACACCTTGTCATATGGGGGTCCCTGGTACAACACCTTGTCATATGGGGGTCCCTGGTACAACACCTTGTCATATGGGGGTCCCTGGTACAACACCTTGTCATATGGGGGTCCCTGGTTCAACACCTTGTCATATGGGGGTCCCTGGTTCAACACCTTGTCATATGGGGGTCCCTGGTACAACACCTTGTCATATGGGGGTCCCTGGGGGTCCAGTGTTCTAACTCATTATTTTATAAAGTTATCTTAACTAATGAACTCATGACTTTTCCAGTTCACTAACACAGTTATAATTACACACATTTAAATGAATGGTTACTTGTTACTTAATGTGAAAATAGTGAACATCTTCAGAGGATTATAATGATTATGATCATCCAGCGATGTGCTCTCACTCTAACCTCACTACAGCACATATGACCCGCCCTACTCTGCCTCTGATTGGTTTAGGTTTACACATGATGAGTGACGATTGGTTAAAGGTACAGTGTCACTTATCACGGTAAGCCAATCAGAGGCAGAGTTGGGCGGGTCTTTGTCTTGGCTTTCCTGGAGCAAGCGGAGTGAACTAGTGTGAGAGTGACGATACTAACATCTAATTGTCAGAATGGAATGAGGAAATGCTCTGTTTATCTCCAATGTTTGGAACCACAGCCCATAGCAGCATGACGTAACTCTCTCTCTCTCTATGGCTCTGGGAGCAACCAGAGCGCCACACACACACACACACACACACACACACACACACGCACACACACGCACACGCAGACACACACACACACACACACACACACACACACACACACACACACACACACACACACACACACACAGTTGAGTTGAAAAATTGAGCTAGAGAGAGACAGAGAGAGAGAGAGAGAGAGAGAGAGAGAGAGAGAGAGGTACACTGTAAAAAAAATAAAGTTGAGAAAACTTAAAATGTTAAGGCAACAAACTTCAGCAAACTTTTAAGTTAGACAATCAAACATAAACTTTTAAGTTTTGCATGAGTTTGTTCAACTTTCAATTCTCAGTTGTCCTAACTTATAATTTTATATTGTATCAACTTTGAACCCTTACTTATGTAACTCAAACTTTTAAGTTTTGCTTTAGTTTGTTCAACTTTCAATTCTAAGTTTTCTTAACTCAACTCTCAGTTGTCCTAACTTATAATTTTATATTGTATCAACTTTGAACCCTTACTTATGTAACTCAAACTTTTAAGTTTTGCTTTAGTTTGTTCAACTTTCTATTCTCAGTTTTCTTAACTCAACTCTAAGTTGCCCTAACTTATCATTTTATATTGTATCAACTTAACATTATACCATCTGTCAACTTTAATAATAACAATAATGATGATGATGATAATAATAATGCAATCCAAGTTTGAATTATTTAAATCTGTCAATAGTACACTTTAGTGGAACAATTTAGAGTAAATTAAAATTGCACTGCAACAGTTAGGACCAATACCTCAAAATAAATTATTACAAATGCAACATGTACATTCAAACCTTTTTTTTATTATCAAAAAACATCCTCATGTCCAATTAAATGGGAATACTAGTTCTGTATGCAATTTATCACCCACTTCGATCTCCCAAAATGTTACCTCATTGCATTTGGTGTTCAATATGTGATGCATGCTAGTATATAGGGGTGTCACAATACTTCAAATCCTCATCGATGTGAATGTTTTTTTGATATCGGTCTAATCCTAGTGGTTTTCTAGGTAACCCTTCTGCTGTTGTGAAACCTTCTGGTATATGTGGCTCTTCTATAACTGCAGTGTGCTCTCTTCACATCAAACAGAAGTTGCCATTCAAGTTTTGTATAGAAATTAGATTTTAAGGTCACAAATTATATTGAATCATTTTGATCGATGATTGATTTTCTTATCGATTTCAGTCGAGTTTTGTGTCACCCCCACTAGTTTTGAACTAAGACGTACAGTTAAGGATCTCAGCAGAGCAAAACTATTAATATAACAAAAACGTCTAACATGGCTTCTTCTCAAACTTATCAGCAAATTATTTAGTGCAAAGTGTGTATCAAAATATAATCCAGTGGTATGACATCAACTTACACACAAATCTTAATATAAGCCACATGGTTGATACGGTGCAGGATAACAGTAAGAACATGCAGAACCGTCAATCTAATACATCTATAACAATAACAAGGCTACATAGGTCCAGAACTTTCATTGTAAAGATTACCAGCAAATGCATGTGTCATCATATCATCAATGTACGCATACTCACTAAGGTGCAGGATAAATCTAAGGGAGCATCCATGCATATCTGAGCCTGATAGATGGTTAGGTATAGGGAGACAAAAAATAAAATAAAAAGTTTGAGACAAAAAATAAAATAGAAGCAGTTAGAGGTAGAAAATAGTTTGTGAGTAGCCCATAGCATAGTGTTGGCTGGACATGGGGCAACTTTTAGAGGTCTGAATTTGAGTAAGAAAGAGAGAATATCTTAGAATAAGGGGAGGAGTAGTAGTTAGCCAAGTTAGGATGACAGACTGAGAGAGCAGGGAAGATGGGGAGAAAGAAAGGAGATAACAGAGAAAAGGGGGAGAGAAGAGAGATAACTTGAGAGAGAACAGAAAAAGCAGAGAGATAATAGAGTACCATCCATTAAACGTGCTGGATTCACTGAAGTAGTTTGTTTTGTAAGGATCTGACCCTTGCTGAGAGATCAGTTTCAAGTCCCATGAAAACCTTCTGAATTGTTTCAAATGTGTACCTCAGCTGTTTTGGGTACTGGAGGTTTAGAGCATAGATCAGCCCAAAGAGGTAAGCCACCGCCGTTGGTAGGTCAGGGAGATCTTGAAGGACGATGTGTTCTTCAACGATAACAGCAACGTTCTGGACTCTGGGCGAAGGAGCTGAACTATCATCCTCCAACACGGTTAGGATACCCACAATGATGCCCTGTGTCTGCTCCTCCTCTGGGTCAGTTTCCTTGTGATGACAAACAGGAAATGGTCAACACATCAACTGCAAGCTATTTGTCATTAAAATGCTATGGCTCACACAAAGCTATTACTCTAAAATGATTCAAAATATTGCATAAACAATCATTTCCCATTGTATGTGTTTGACATATTAAACATTTCCATCTACACCAAAAATGCACCCCCCATATTATACAGTATATAATGACACCAATTACACCAGAACGAGGACAGTGGGGAAAAAGTCAAAATCAAGTACAGCATAAATAAAATCAAATAAGAGTTTTTTATTAATGTTTAGGCGATGTATACACGATGTTTAGGCGATGTTTACACAATGTATACACGATGTTTAGGCGATGTTTACACAATGTTTAGGCGATGTTTAGGCGATGTATACACGATGTTTAGGCGATGTATACACGATGTTTAGGCGATGTTTACACAATGTTTACACGATGTTTAGGCGATGTTTACACGATGTTTAGGCGATGTTCACACGATGTTTACACAATGTTTACACGATGTTTACACGATGTTTAGGCGATGTATACACGATGTTTAGGCGATGTTTACACGATGTTTAGGCGATGTATACACGATGTTTAGGCGATGTATACACGATGTTTAGGCGATGTTTACACAATGTTTACACGATGTTTAGGCGATGTTTACACGATGTTTAGGCGATGTTCACACGATGTTTACACGATGTTTAGGCGATGTATACATGATGTTTAGGCGATGTACACACGATGTTTAGGCGATGTTCACACGATGTTTACACGATGTTTAGGCGATGTATACACGATGTTTAGGCGATGTACACACGATGTTTACACGATGTTTAGGCGATGTTCACACGATGTTTACACGATGTTTACACGATGTTTAGGCGATGTATACACGATGTTTAGGCGATGTTTAGGCGATGTATACACGATGTTTAGGTGATGTATACACGATGTTTAGGCGATGTTTACACAATGTTTACACGATGTTTAGGCGATGTTTACACGATGTTTAGGCGATGTTCACACGATGTTTACACGATGTTTAGGCGATGTTCACACGATGTTTAGGCGATGTTCACACGATGTTTAGGCGATGTATACACGATGTTTACACGATGTTTAGGCGATGTTCACACGATGTTTACACGATGTTCAAACGATGTTTAGGCGATGTATACACGATGTTTAGGCGATGTATACACGATGTTTACACGATGTTTAGGCGATGTATACACGATGTTTAGGCGATGTATACATGATGTTTAGGCGATGTACACACGATGTTTAGGCGATGTTCACACGATGTTTACACGATGTTTAGGCGATGTATACACGATGTTTAGGCGATGTACACACGATGTTTACACGATGTTTACACGATGTTTAGGGGATGTATACACGATGTTTAGGCGATGTTCACACGATGTTTAGGCGATGTATACACGATGTTTACACGATGTTTAGGCGATGTATACACGATGTTTAGGCGATGTTCACACGATGTTCACACGATGTTTAGGCGATGTTCACACGATGTTTACACGATGTTTAGGCGATGTTCACACGATGTTTAGGCGATGTATACACGATGTTTAGGCGATGTTCACACGATGTTCACACGATGTTTAGGCGATGTTCACACGATGTTCACACGATGTTTAGGCGATGTTCACACGATGTTTACACGATGTTTAGGCGATGTATACACGATGTTTAGGCGATGTTCACACGATGTTTACACGATGTTCACACGATGTTTAGGGGATGTATACACGATGTTTAGGCGATGTTCACACGATGTTTAGGCGATGTATACACGATGTTTAGGCGATGTATACACGATGTTTAGGGGATGCATACACGATGTTTAGGCGATGTTCACACGATGTTTACACGATGTTTAGGCGATGTATACACGATGTTTAGGCGATGTTCACACGATGTTTACACGATGTTTAGGCGATGTTCACACGATGTTTAGGCGATGTTCACACGATGTTTAGGCGATGTATACACGATGTTTAGGGGATGTATACACGATGTTTAGGCGATGTTCACACGATGTTTACACGATGTTTAGGCGATGTTTACACGATGTTTAGGCGATGTATACACGATGTTTAGGCGATGTTCACACGATGTTCACGCGATGTTTAGGCGATGTTCACACGATGTTTACACGATGTTTAGGCGATGTATACACGATGTTTAGGCGATGTTCACACGATGTTTACACGATGTTCACACGATGTTTACACGATGTTTAGGCGATGTATACACGATGTTTAGGCGATGTTCACACGATGTTTAGGCGATGGGTGTATTTTATTAATATGTTTAATAAAAGTATAATAAGCCACTCACAAGACAGGTCCTGAACAGATGCAAGGGAAGGTCTCGGAGATACAAGGGAAGTCCCTTCAAGGCCGCAGTCTGCCGATGTGTTGTGATGTTAGATGTCTGGAACACACACACACACACACACACACACACACACACACACACACACACACACACACGTAAATTGCATGTAGAAAGCTCTGAGCAAATATGAAAACATGCTGCCCATGGGGAACTGATGACAATTGATGAACAATTTGGGTTAAACCTATTGAGTACACACCTTAAAAGGAATATCAGCAGATTATACTACTGTATAGTAAGATGTAATGCTGTTGTTTTCTTCTGCATTCAAGGACCTGTTTTGTAGTTTTATAATTTATGTCCATAATGTCTAGAGAAATGGTATTACGTCTGAAATTTACCTCATTATCCAGCATTTCCAGCAGTCGATCCATCTCAGGTGGAAAAGCTGTGCTTCTGGCCCGATACATTCTAAGGAGCCCTGGAGTGTGCTGACTAATGGCTGCTCTGAAGTCATCCATTAGGTTCTTGTTGGTGATCCGATGAAACTCTTCCATGATCTGTTGAAAACATTTAGAACCACTTTAAATCTTCAATACAAAGTCAAACACAACATCCCAATATGCATAACAGATGTAAGACTAGAGATTCTTATTTTTCAAAGATTAAATCAGTAACACAACATAACATTCTTTGCTCAGCTGCTTACCTCTGACTGGGAAAACAGAGCAGGCCACCGCTCCTGAACCTCTGACACCATGGGCTGCATCTCCACTATCTCCCTGCGCCTCAGGGAGAAAGTCAGTTCCATCTGTCGCTTTATGAGTGCAACATTTTTATTCTTCTTCTTAAACTCCTCAACCATGGCCAGTCTTTCGTCCTCCAGCGAGTCATCAGTATGGTTATCTGGATGGTCAGGGACATGGTTTATCTCCCCTCTCTTTGGTCTCTTCAAGGAAGGACCTGCACCATCACCTTCTTTGCTCCTTCTTTTGCGGTTAATGCTGACCTCAGCACAGCCTGCCTTACGTAGCTTGGACCTGTAATTCAAAAATTTGTTTTTTAAGCTTAATATCCATGCATCATACCCTGTTTCACCACTTGGTTCTCGTAGGCAGGGGTGTTTAGTGATGAGAGCAGAAGCAATAGACTCAGTCTGGTCTAGTGAAGGATAGGCTTTTACTTCAAACACTGCTTTTGCAATTTTGTCCAGAATGTCAATCAACATATCTCTTGTCAGGATGATAGCTTTCTTGGTCTTCTCATATGCCTCATTGCCTTTGCGTAACTTCAATTCCACATCATAGGAGAAGTCTGGAATGGGGAAAGGGGAAGGCCACTCGGACACACTTCGCATAAAATTCCTGATAAAAGCTGAGGGACTCTGGGGTGACTCTGTGGAGGGCAAACTGGCTGTGTCCAGGGAAGACGAAGAGTCTGATTCTTGCAGGGCAACTTGTACCGGTGGCTCATCCCAAAGAATGTGCAAGATGACACGTTCAGGTGGCAATTCTTGGATATCAAACAGATTACAGGGAATGTTATTAAAGGCTGGGTCCTCAAACTGTAGTGTAAAGCTTCCTTGAAGTTGAAGTTTTTCACGAAGAATGCCTTGCAAATCTTCAACTGATTCAGGTACTTGAGGAAGCACCACTTTACGTGACATTTTTGGTGAGATTTTCACCAGCAGTAATAAACCCTGTGTTAGATGAGAAAAAAGGGGAAAAGAAGACAATTTCCAGAAGATAAAATTAATAAACAAGGCAGTAAGGAGTTTCAGTGAGTCTGCAGGAATAAAGATCTTTTTAAGAATAAATATTAAATAAATGTACAACCATTTTTTAAACAAATCATGTGGTACGATTTCTGTTGATGTTATCAAATGGGGGTCCACAGGGAGGCCATATTATTATGTCCTGGTACAGTCAGCTCCACAAATATTAGTGGACCCACAGAGACTAGATTTTGTCAGTACTACCTGCAATAAGTCAGAAATGTGCTTCTTCATATACTATTTTAAATGATTAAGTGGTCGTGGTTTAACAGTTTGGAAGAGCATTTAAATATAAGCATCTGATTTGAATGGAAGAAAGAAAATATATGTTTTTCCTATGAAGTGTAATCCATTATCAATTACTTACCATTGTGTGTCCCTTCAATGGAGAAGGCACGCTTTTGGAGTCACCAGCACCTTCCCTCCCACGTGTATGCAGTCAATGGATGATAGCTGTTGAGAGCCTCAGGATCCAGAATCTTGGTGTCTGCATAGATGCTCTCCACAAGCTCATAGGACCTAAAATGTTCCAGGAACCAAGAAGTGAGCTTTTTGCCAACAAAGGCCACTTGTACAGGGTTAACTACTATGGTTACTATTTTGTAGAATTCTGGGGGCCCACAAAAGTGTCCAGCTGACATAATCATGATCTTTGCATATTGGGTACCATGCAAACAAACGTCTTTAGAGAGGGACACAGTTTTAAGGTGTGGATACTGAAAAGACTTTGGCTATCAAAATGGCATCCCATCATCTCCTGATGTTTTGAGGACAGTGTGAGAAGAATATTCTTAAAGTTGTGAACATCATGCACAGTCTTCTTAAGACTCTTCTTCTTGACTCAAACCTCAAAGTCCATGATTCCACCAAAGGACCAAAGCAGTGTATAAGATAAGGATATATTAAGGGTTAGGATGTTCAACAAAGTGGTGCTTTGGGCGCAAGCTAAAATCAGGAAAAGTGTCTATGAGTAGCCTTCTGTGATCAGACAACTTGACCTCCAAGTAGTTCAATATTTTCTCAGATAAAACAGGTGACACAACAATCTCAACAATTTCTTTGAGGTCCATCAATATCTCCCATGCAGGTTCTTGTTCCTGTATGCTATTTCAAATTAAAAGAGGGAGGAATCGTATCAGCGTCCAATTTTCATGGCCATTGCCACCTATAGTGCCCTTTTTTTTAACTTGCTTTAGAAATGGCCTTTAGTTTATTCACCTTCTCTGCGTGACCTTCTCTGAGGGAGATCTTGAAGGACGATGTGTTCTTCAATGATAACAGCAACGTTCTGGACTCTGGGCAAAAGAGCTGAATCATCGCCACAATGATGCCCTGTGTCTGCTCCTCCTCGGTTTCCTTGTGATGACAAACAGGAAATGGTCAACAAATCAACTGCAAGCTATTTCTCATTAAAATGCTATGGCTCACACAAAGCTATTCTAAAATTATTTCAACTATTGCAAAACAAGAATTTCCCATCGTATGTGTTTGACATATTTAACATTTCCATCTCCACCAAAAATGCACCCCCCATATTATACAGTATATGACACCAATTACACCAGAACGAGAACATTGGGGGGAAAAATCTAAATCAAGTACAGCATAAATAAAATCAAAGAAACATGGAGTATGTTTAATAAAAGTATAATAAGCCACTCACAAGACAGGTCCTGAACAGCTTCTGATGACAGTCTCTGGGATACAAGGGATGTCTGGAACACACACACACACACACACACACACACAAAATAATAAATAAAATAAAGCAAAGGAAAAAAGTTATTGAAAGGACACGACCCCCTCACGCATTAGAAGGACAATAACAGTCACCAGAATCAAGGAAGGGTGTTTTCAATGAAAAATTGAGTTTGAAGTTACAATGGGTTTGTATAGGGGGGGTGTCTGATCAAATGAATATCAAATATCTAAATACTGAATCAAGCAACTTAAAAACTGTCTGGGGTTCTATCAAAAGCCAGAGTACACATTAAAATTACCCCAAACATGTTTGAAAGTGAAAAAATCCCCTTTTCACCCTCCCTTTTTGTACAGACCTATCCTTTTAAGTTTTAGCAGTACCAAAACTAGTCTGGAAGTACAATTGGGGAAACTGTTACCTTAATGAGCGGACTAGGAAATACAATATTGGCTAAATATCAAATATGAATTCAACATTTCATTTTTTTTAGGTTAGCACCTCCTCTTGAAACAGATACTTTAAGAATTCAACCCCCATATGATGCTAGACAGTAAATTCCTTTACATGATTTATCCATGTGTAACCAAATGGACCCTTACAGGAACATTTGGTTCCATTTGTACACTCTAAGGGTTAAATTAACACTGATGATCTTAAATTAACACTCAGGATTAGTGTTACATATCACATTCTTAATGTTAACTGATGATGTACAATGCATGATTATTAATTGACTTCAGTGTTGCATCTGGTGAAACGGTATTTATGCTCCATGTTGAGCTGAAAATAGCCGATCTACAAGCTAATAAGTTATAACTTTGTGGATGATCATGTGCCACAAGTGAGCTTGAAGGTCGTCTATTTTCGGCTCGCGACACCACCATACGACGAAGTATAAACCACGCTTGCTATAATTCACATTATATTCCAGTCAGTCATATGACGTTGGTTTGCCTGCGTCACGACCGTCATGGATGAACTTCAACCTGGTGTTTGTTCTTTCTCCATTACAACCCGTACATCTACATAAACGTTCAAATTTCAAATATAAAGTGCTTAACTCATGGCCACGGATGTTACAATTGTGTATGGGTCCTCAAAAGTACCTGTATCTTCCGTATTGTTCAATCAACATAAATTTAATCCAATCGGTGGCCATTTTCTCACAGAGTTATAATGTATTAGAGTGCAATACATCTCCCAACCGATAGGGTCACATATTTGAAAGCATGGCAAAAAAAACGGAGAAATTGGCCACCGATCGGATTAAAATGCTTTTTATTGAACAATATGTAATATACGGGTACTTCTGAGAACCCGTAGATAATTGTAACATCCGTGGCCATGGGGTAATCACTTTATATTTGAAATATGAATGGTTATGTAGATGTACAGGTTGTACATGGAGAAATTGCAAACACCAGGTTGAAGTACATCCATTCATGACAAATCATGTATCACGGCTAATCGATCCGTGCAAAAGTGCACAACAATATCCAACGCATGCATGGTTTTTATTCCATGATACATACAGGTCTAAATCAAACCAAATGTGTCTATTTTGGACATTTTCAGTTAAATTAAGACTGATAATAGTAGTACAGTGTCCATGTCCATATGGATCAGTTGAAAAACGCATTGAGATGCAGACAGACAGTTTGCTCAATGTTACAGGATTATAGGATTGTCTCTTTACCATAGAAGATTATTACAGTTACATTTGAGCATAAATCGACATAAAACGTTATTTTTCACTGAACCTGGTGCACTGTTTGTCTCCACCGTGGCCTCTCTGTCATGTTGTCCGCTCTGTGGTGTGTGTGTGGGGGGAGAGAGTGTGGGGACTAGCCTGCATCATTCATCTCTCTTTAACTGTCGGTAATGCCTGCCTAACTTATTAATGTATTTATCACACCATAAATAGTGACACAATTTTTTAACTTAAATGAAAAGTAGGTTCAAACTTACAGTGAAAGGGATTCAGCTGCTCCAGACAGAGATGTGCATTCAGCTCCAGAGAATAAAATGCAGAATGTGGGCGGAGTTCTTCAATTAACAGAAAGTTGGTATTTGCGCCTTTTTTCAACAAGGACTCATGAGTTAGCAGAACATTTTCTCCTTGTACTGACTCCAAACTGAAACAAGTTACTTTGTAAAACTCACAAAGTGATGTTGCAACATACAACTGGTTAGGTTTGTTGGTCTGACTTAAGTTTTTGCCTCAATGTTAATAATTTATAGTTTAATGTCTTAACAACTTAAAATGACATTTTAGGCCAACATTTTTAAGTTGGTTTTTTTACGGTGTAATATTAAAAGTTCTGTGTTCGTACGTTAGATTAACCAAACTTCTTCTGGATGAGAACAAGTGGTTCTAATATGTTATAAAACACTTAAACAGCTTTAACTTTCATAACATAACAGCAGACTCCACAAATATGCAGAATAAGTATGATTACTTTACATTATAACCTCTGTAATACCAGAGACTTGATTCATAACACTTACCCTAAATTAATCTAAGCTTTAATCCAACATGTAATACCATATAGATTATTAACACTTACCCTAAATTAATCTATATGTTTTAATCCAACATGTAATACCATATAGATTAATAACACTTACCCTAAATTATTCCAACATGGTAAAACAACATGGAGTCCAGACTGTTCAGTTCACTGAGTTGTTGTCGTGTCTAAATGGTTGAATGTACCAACGCACTAACATGTGATTCATACTGGGTGTGTCTAAAGCAACTGAGAGAGAGAGATAGAGGGAGAGAGCGAGAGGGAGAGAGAGAGAGAGAGAGAGAGAGAGAGAGAGAGCTTTGACGCATTGTGAGCTTGTAGATCTGCTATTTTCAAACATTCTAGTACTTTTACTTTTGGTACTTTAAGTATATTTTGATGCCAATACTGTTGTACTTTTACTCAAGTAACATTTTGAACACATGCCTTTTACTTGTAACAGAGTATTTGTATATTGTGGTAGGTTGACGTATATATGTTTCATAATGTGGTAATATCTTAGATCAGGGGTTTTCAACTGGTGGTCCTTGGACCACTGGTGGTCCGTGGAGGTATTGCATGTGGTCCCTGATCATGCATTCAGTAATGTAGGAAAGTGAAGATTTTCTTTCAAATTAATTTTCATTATTCATACTTTTTTTTTTTTTGAGAAACTTAGTAACTTGGTATTTGAGGAATTAAAGACATTATCATCATTATCAGTGGTCCTTTGAGGAGGCATATGCTTCAATTCCAAAAGTACTTCAAGCTTAACTAGGTGAATTGTCAGGCACAATACCCAGATCTTGCAGTAAAAGCTAAATGTATTTGACTTTTTGTAACTACATATCTCTTTGACAGTAGTATTTTCATGCTGGCATACCTACATACCATATAGGGCTCGAGCAGAAAGAAGAAACAAACATGGACCACCCATGATCATTTCATGGACCACTAGTGGTCCATGGACCACTAGTTGAGAAACAGACAGTTCACTCAATGATCTGGTGACCTAAGATGACACGTCAATGTTGTTGACAGCAGTTTTTCTGGAACTTCCACAGAAAAGGGAAGTGGAATCTCAAGAAGTGGAAGTGTGGCCTGGTTGAGTCATCATTATTAGGACATGTGACCATATAATAGCATGTGTCTGCTCACTCATCAGTTAACATGAGTTTAATATAGAAGGCTGGATGAAGTAAGAGACATTCCCACACTCAAACACTCAAAAAATGCTCTGCTCACTAGCATTATATTTCAGTTAAATAATGACTGTTAATTAAGGGCTTGATTAAATGTGTTGTGCGTAGTATCATGCAATGAATTATATCAAGCCCTTAACGGTCATTATTTAAGAACATAT
>NW_027660356.1:0-1000 GCF_963280865.1 Gymnoscopelus braueri
TGCGCTGCCTGTTTACTCACCCACATCCACAAATTAGATTCCATATACCAGATACTGCTGCAGCTCCACAGAAGATATGACTAATAGCCTCGTAGTATTTATTCGAGGGAGTGATGCTCGAGTAAAAACAAAAAAAGACTGGAGGTTTCTGATGTTCAAAAATCAAAACCATCAAATATCAATGAGTCTATTAGTCTATAAGGCTACATCGCTACATGGCATTGTTTAATATTTATTTGTTGTTGAGGGACATGAAATAAAAAATACAAACAAAACATAAATCGTGAATAAAGACCGCAAGGTCATCCAGGGACAGTGTTGATAGAAAGATAGAATGCTTCATATGTTTTGGTGGAATAACCTCACCTCAATAACCACCTCAATAACCAATATGGTAAATACTTATTACTGGTGGTATACAGTGGTGGAAAGTAACTAAGTACATGTACTCAAGTACTGTACTTAAGTACAATTTTGAGGTATTTGTACTTTACTTGAGTATGTCCAATTGTCCAATTTCCAATACTTTTACTTCTACTCCACTACATCTCAAAGGCAAATATTGTACTTTTACTCCACTACAATTATTTGTAAAATATAGTTACAACAAGTTACTTTTAGATGAATTATGATATTATGAAACAAACATTAACCCTATTTTATACCTAGGCTATATGAAAATAGCCTAGGTCTACAAGATCTACAAGCTCGCGTTGCGACGCGAGCTTGTAGATCTATTTTCAAACATTATGGTACTTTGACGTTTGGTACTTTAAGTACATTTTGATGCCAATACTTTTGTACTTTTACTCAAGTAAATTTAGAATTCTGGACTGTAACTTGTAACAGAGTATTTCTATATTGCAGTATTGATACTTTTACTTAAGTAAATCATTTGAGTACTTTTTCCACCAGTGTGTGTGTGTGTGTGCGTGTGCGTGTGCGTGTGCGTGTGCGTGTGCGTGTGCGTGTGTGTGTGTGTGTGTGTGTGTGTGTGTGT
>NW_027660355.1:0-17735 GCF_963280865.1 Gymnoscopelus braueri
TTACTGGAGTATTACCAATTTGCAGTACTTTTACTTCTACTGTACTCCACTACATCTCAAAGGCAAATATTGTACTTTTCCTCCACTACAATTATTTGAAAACTTTAGCTACTAGTTACTTTGTAGATTTTGATTATTATTACAAAAGATATATTAACCACTTCAGCCCTATATACATTTTGGCCATTTGAAAATAGCCCATCTACAAGCACACAATGCGTCGCGATGACTTGTGTATATGTACTTAGTTACTTTACACCACTGCATAGAGTCTGAGAAGTATCCATTATTTTAAAAATTTGTATACATTTGAAAGCGTGTGAAATGGGACATTCTACATAATGATTAATTTCTACTTTGATACTTTAAGTGCATTTTGATACTTTTGTACTTTTACTCAAGTAAATTCTGAATTTCTGACTTTTACTTGTAACATTCTACATTGCAGTATTGATGCTTTTACTTAAGTAAAAAAATTGAGTACTTTTTCCACCACTGTTTGTATGTGACGCATGCAAATATGGTACGCACGCTGTGTGACGCTGCTTTTTCTGGCACACCCCGGTGCTGATGTGCACCACTATAGCAGTGATGGTTGAACCACTCTACCCGGGCCACAGCCGCAGGGCGATGTTAACGTTAACTTCATCCTGTTGTATTTATCCAACCTATGTATCGAATATCCAATGTTGCTGGCTGCCACAAAAAATCTATAAATATTAACTTCAAAACAAGCTTTGTATTTTACATAATAAACCCCAGTTCAGTTTCACTTTCGCTTTTAATGGCTTGGCTTTTAAAATAAGTGAAAGGCTTTTGTGCTGAAACCGTAGCTGATAAAGAGACAACTAGGAAACCACAAGGGAGTGGAAAACATTTCCAGAAAGACTGGATTTTAACTTTATTTGGGTGCTGTTCACCATGGCTCTGCCTGTATAATGAAACAGTTGGCTTCATTCGCTGTCTTTCATCGGCTGTGCTACATACAATTTAATTTGAACGTTTCTGTGTTCAAGGCTCGTATTGTGCAATCAAATAGAAATTTTAGCTCATTCACTTTTACCCATTACCTTTAGCCCATTAACTATGAATTACAGTTTACTTCAAATTACTGCCGACCATTTAAGCATTGGTTCTCAAAGTGGGGTCAGCAAAATTTGTTAATATAGCATCACAATCATTTTAACCACTTTTACACCCATTATTGTATACTTTGGCTATTCAAAAATAGCAGATATACAAGCTCATAGAGCTTGTAGATCTGCAAAAAAAAAAATATCGTGAAAATTTGTGCAAATCTTTGAATACAGTATATATATATTTAAAGCGAACATTTTTAACTAAAATCTTTGCTTCTGGGGGTCCCTGGAACAACATATTTTGAGATGGGGGTCCGCGGCCAAATACATATCATTTTGGGGGCCCTTGACATGAAAAGGTTTGAGAACCAGAAGCAAATATATATATGAAATGTGCACACATTTTCATGATTTTTCTAAAAATAGCAGATCTAAAAGCTCATAGCGTGCGGCACATTTTTGAATAGCTAAAGTATAAGATAATGGTTAAAGTGGTTCAAATGTAAAATGACAGATGCTTGCAGTCTTAATGGGTTATATAGTTCCCAAAGGGCCTACTCTACCTGCAGAGACTTGAAATGAAGATAGATCATAATCCAACAACGCAGTGAACTTACTGAAAATGTAAAGAAATGCAAAATTAAAAAATAAAGCCATAAATTGTGAAATTGTTTGTTTATAAACAATATATATGGCACAATATGTGAATAAACAATGACGTGTATTGGCGAGGATATGGTCCTTTAACCCATTCAATCCGGGAACGCATCTCTGTCATTTTAGAAGTCTTTGGCTATTCAAAAATAAATAGCAGATCTATTTTTTAATAGCCAAAGTATAAAATAATGGCTATAGCTTCAATCTAAAATGACACAGATGCGTTCCCGGGTTGAATGGGTTAAGTCTTACATGTTCAGATGTAAACTTTACATGTCGATACTGTAACTGCATGGAGGGGGTCAGCAGACGGAACCTCCCACCAGTTACTTTTAATGATAATAAAGAGGGATCAGCAGCACAGATCTAACAAACGATGAAAAACGAGCTGCGTTTCTTCCTCTGAGACGACACGAAGAGAGTAGGAGGGAGAGAGGGAGAGAGAGAAGGATGGAGGGATGAGAGAGGAGCAGAATCTGCAGGCCTTCATTCCCCTCCCTCAATTTTTCTTTCCCTCTGTCTATCACGCCCTCTTACTCTTTCTGCCTGTCTCCCTTTTTACTCTCAATCTCACTCCCTCTCTCCCTCACTCCTGCCCTCCCTCACTTTCTTCCTCTCTTCATCCTCCCCAACTGTCTTTCTCTGCAGCCGTACAAATCAAGACCCCCCACCCCCTCCCAACCAGGACAAACCACACTGAGGCATCGCTTGATTTAATAAATGAGGCTTGAGAAACCTGATCACACAACACACTTGTCTCCATAAAGGAGCACGAGGGGGCCTGACTATTGCCAGATGCAGGCTGGGATGTCTCTGAACAAAGAGAACGCACACATGTAATCCCTTTGGGTTTGGGGGGGGCGACACTGTCTATCTAATGGGTGCCAACAGAGGCACCCCCCACCCCCCACACCCCACACCCCCTTTCTGTGTGTGACTGTATGTGCTTAGACATCACAGGGAGTGAAGGAACACTGGAGAGATACTCCCTCCCCTCCCTTTATGAAGAGAAAGATGGAAAATCCATTTCCCCACGTTGACTCATACATAACCAGAAAAAGAAAGAAGACTTACTGTAGCTTCCAAGTGAATCTATGCCGAAAAGTGCCGTTGTGTGCGCGTATGGAAATGTGGGAGATCTTGGATGTCTGGGAGAAAACCAGAACAAATCTGCTGCAACCTCGTGGTTCTCACAGAGCAGAGGGTTTAATAATGAAGCTTGTAGATCTGCTATTTTCACTATGTTTGATATTTTTGGGGAAAATGCCTGGAAAATCTTCGTATTTGTTTGGAAAATGTTCAAATTTACAGCAATGCATTTATATTAAAAAGAGGATGTACTTAATAATTTGTACTTTTGAATGCTTCAGTATTTTTAAAAGCACATTCTCCAGTACTTTAACTCTAGTGCAAATTTGACTGAGCAACTTTCACTTGTAGTTCTTGTAGTAATATTTGACGAGGAGTATCTATACTTAGACTCAAGGACTGGGGTTAAGTACTTTGTCCACCACTGGATATAGGCTAACAGGACAGGGCCTAATAACGGCATTACTTCCCTGTGGGTCTCTGACATCATGTTGATGCCATCAGTCTTGCTCAAATATGGATGGAAGACGACGGATCTGAGATTTTGGTTTCACGAAATGTGAAAAATATTCACACAAAAATATTCAGAACATGAGAAACATATTCAGTGACCAATGCTCCTTACCACGTAATCACTATGTTCCCCCTATATTTTTTGATTTATAATGGTTTACTCTCCATACTTACACAAAATAAAATGCAGTACCAATACTAATCCAAAACCTAACCCCAGACGTGCGTGTGTCCGTCCGTGCGTGCGTGCATGTATGCACGCGTGCAGTGTTGAGCTGTCCATCATGCTGAGTAATTAATAAGGTCATTCTACTAACTGGGCCAACAGTGGACCAACACAGCATGGGAAACTGTCCTTGAAAAGATGGCACCACATAATCCGTGGACAAATACAACGCAAGCTGACTTAATCTGTAGGATCACAGCCTAGGATAGGTCACATTATTAACGAGCCATTTAAACAACAACCTCTAATCTGGACCAAATACTATCAGCATAGTTTGTGTGCAGGTGGATTGCCTTTAAGAATAAGAGCACACCGACAGTATAGTGGCACGATACTTCATGTTGGCAGATGAAGGCTGATCTAGTTCATACAACACAAATCATCTCTTCATTCAACATTAGCATTCCTTTCTTCTTAGTGAGAATAAAAGCTGCTAAGTCTTCAGCATTAGATCGATATTCTGCTTAATGCATGCGCGTTCCTTCCGAAGCCAAATTCACTAAATGTATTTTAAATTAAAATCGTAATCTCTTATCTATAGTTAGTATATACTGTATGCTATCTACAGTACAATTAGACTATGTCTACACTACATTGTGTCTGCAGAACAGAATTATGTTTTTTTTTTCTTTCCACATGACAGAGATGTACTTTAGCTACGCAGTAAAGAAAAAAGAAAAACAGAGCGGGGAAAAAACTGCATTCCCACACCTATTATGCAATTACTTTCTCTGGATCTCCATGTACCGCATCTCCCTTGTTTTGGTTCCTGATTTTCTAGCAACTACAGTAGTTTAAGACATTTGTGTGAACTCTTCAAGTTACTGCTGCTGCGCTGCATATCACAATCACATAATTATGTATCATGTTATTGTAGACTACTGTTGCTCCCTAACCCCCAGGCCAAGCCATCTAGACTCTAGTAAAACATGGTTTGTATGTACTGTAGGTAGGTATTTAGGTAGCCTACAAGGTACAAGGTAGCCTACAAGGCATCTTTTGTACTGTACAGGTATTTGTGTATGATGTGCGCAAGGTTGGTGAGCTTGTAGATCGGCTATTTTCGGCAAAGAAGTTTGGCGTGTAGAGGGACAAAAGAAGGGGGCCTAGTATAAACCCCTGGGGGACTCCAGTCAACTAAGGGTTTAAGTGGTTAAAAGGGAGGACAAAAGGCATTACAGTGACCACAAGGCAAGAGTCAGCCACTGGAGGAGGAGATGAGACTTGGACCAGTACATGGCTGGTATTCTGCTGTCAGTGGCATCGTCAACATGAGGGTTCAATTTGCTGGGAGAGATGGGGGGATCCATTCTTCTGCTTTTGAAATCCCCCCTCTGGTTGCAATTTTTTATCGCCGGCTGTGATATGTTTTCTGGTCAGACTGAATTAAATACATGTATTTCCTTTAGGGAAATGTAGAATGTGTGATATGTGTGATATTTATGTTTGATAATATCACAATTTAACAATTAATTAAACCACATTAACCCTGGCATCCCTATTTTGGCCAAATTGTCAAAACTAGCTCATAATGCCTCACGATGTGACACATTGTTAGCTTGTTAATTGGCTATTTTTGTCTATTTTTATATGAAGAGGTATAGGGCTTAAGTAAATGCCCTGATATTGCCATACAGATAAGAGATGGCCAATGTTGTTGTAGATGTTGTGGTGATGTGGGGTGGATGCATATTGGCTCTCTATTTGGAGCCAAAATAAAGAGTTTCTACCACATAACTGCAAAGAGAGCAGATCTGTCTCCTGTGTACATTTTCCCACCAGGAATTAACCGGGTATGCACATTAGATTCACTGTGCAGCAAACTCATCTCAACTGCACAACTAGAGGAAAACTGTAATGGGCAATAAGGTAGTAAATTCTTATCTGATCATGAGTAGAATACACCTATTTAAAATCACCAACGTAAATATTGAAATTGTATTGTATAGAACACTACAACTACAACTATTAGGCCTATAACTATAATTATAATTGTTCCTGCATAATCTCTCCTTGTGATTACAGTATGTGGCCAAAACACACTGAATGAAAATCTGCCTAAATCACCCTTATTCATTTCACCTGTTAAATCCTCTTCACCCAAAGACACAGGATTGTTTTTCTTCCTAGAGAAGAGGTGCAGTTAAAGAAATGGATGCTACAATCTGTGTGTGTTAGAAAGATCTACGGAAGACACACTCACCTAGGAACAGACTGGGAACAAGCAAGTAACTGGTGACTATACAGGCATGTTCTGTGCAGTTTCAACTAGAAACCAAACTCTCTTCCTCTTCCAACAATGAGGCTTAAACTGATTTAGTCGGAGCAGAATGTATGCCACAGAACGGAGAAAAAAGGATCTGATGAAATTCCTTTGTCATGGGTGGGGAAAGAGGATTATTTATGGTGTTGTTTATGCGTATATATTTCCGTAATTAAAACATATTGGCTTCCAAATGCAATATAAGAGACAAATTGCTTTGGCATGGCCGTGGCAGTTGGGGGACAGACTCTGCATACTGGCAGATCAAATGAGAAGGGATTGTGGAGACTTTGAAAGTACATTTGAGACTTCAGACTATGGTAATGAGGCCTAACATGGTGATATCACCATGCCCAAATATTTGGTTTGTCATTCTGTGGTGACAGGATTCTCTGCGTACCATGTGTCGTGGTAGAGGTGGTGGTTGTGGTGTGTGTGTGTGTGTGTGTGTGTGTGTGTGTGTGTGTGTGTGTGTGTGTGTGTGTGTGTGTGTGTGTGTGTGTGTGTGTGTGTGTGTGTGTGTGTATGTTCTGTATGTGTGTGGGTCGAGGGGGGGGGGGGGGGTATTTGGAGGTGGTGTGTGTTTTGTGCATGTCACATGTGTGTGTACAGTACATGTTCATGTGTGTAGGGGATGGGTTATTTGGAGTCAGAGTGTGTGCGTGCGTGCGTGTGTGCGTGTGTGCGTGCGTGCGTGCGTGCGCGAGTGAGTGTATGTGTGTGTGTGTGTGTGTGTGTGTGTGTGTGTGTGTGTGTGTGTGTGTGTGTGTGTGTGTGTGTGTGCATTGGGTGGGGGTATTTAGGGGTGGGGTTGGGTGGAGGTCATAACTTTCATCATGTAAACGCAGTTTCATGATTATATGTCTCAGTGATGTAATCTGATTACTTTCAGATTGTGGGGATTGACTGGTCATTTCAGTTCTAAGAAATTAACATGATTTACAGTATATTATCATATAAGTCCTGATTGGTTACTAATGCAATTTACAGTTGTAAATTGTAATGTTCAGTGATGGTGTGGTTAAGATCTACATGGAACCCTGCTGGTCAAGAACCGAGTCCCACAAGAGCTTTTTCTCATGTGCCTCTCCCTCTCAGCTTACTCATTCTGTCTCTCCTCCCTCTCAGCGTTCATACTTTCTGTCTCCTTCACGGTCTCCCTCTGAGCTTTTCCTATGGTCTATCTACATTCCAAGCTTTTCTGTCGTCTATCGTCTCTCCTACACTGTCTCTGTCTCAGCTTCATGGTCTGCCTCACGGTCTCCATCTCAGCTTTCCTACCGTCTGTCTCTCCTACACTGTCTCCGTCTCAGCTTCATGGTCTGCCTCACGGTCTCCATCTTAGCTTTCCTACCGTCTGTCTCTCCTACACTGTCTCCATCTCAGCTTCATGGTCTGCCTCACGGTCTCCATCTCAGCTTTCCTACCGTCTGTCTCTCCTACACTGCCTCCCTCTTAGCTTCCATACTTTCTCAAATGAAAGGGGGAAATAACACAAAAACAAAGACTCCCATCTTCTCATCTTTTGAAAAGAATCACATTACTTTAGTCCTACTACATCAGTGGTTCTCAACCAGTGGTCCGGGGACCACCAGTGGCCGTTGAGGGGGTTCCAGGTGGTCCCCAGCTAAATGATGGAGAGTTGGTAACCAAATGGACCCTTATAGATCTTTAACTCTTGAGAGTGTAAAATGAAAACATTTTATACATTATTGTTAAACATCTGCATTACTATAATTAAATAATTGTTATTTTGATCAACGTTTGCCTGTTATCTCTCCTATGGTACCAACATCAATACAGCATGGACTTGTGGACAAAATCTTATCCAACGATAACAAAACTTGGGTCTGAGAGGCTAAATCAAACGGTGGTCTGTAGCTCAAATGCAGAATACATAATGGACCTTGATGTAAAAAGGGTTGAAAACCACTGCTTTAGTCCTACACGTAATCTTCACCACCCGACCCTACGCTGTGTATGCATGTATGTATGCGTGCGTGTGTGCATGGGTATACACAGTACGAGTATGTATGTGCATGTGTGAGTCCAGAGCTGGTTTCAATCAGTTGACTTTGACAGTTTGAGCAGAGGACCAGGAGACAGCACAGACAACCACTCGTCAAACAACAGCAGGCTGTCCTGACACACTGCTGGGATAATAGGAGCAAACTTTCAAAACAACACCCCCCCTCCCACACACACACACACACATGCACGCACCCACCCCGCTGCCTGTATTTTGAGAAGAACATATGTTTGCCTGTGTCTACTTCTGTCAACAGCCTTCTCGACACAGTGGCACAAACCGGAGAGGAGAGGAGAGAGAGGAGAGGAGAGGAGAGGAGAGGAGAGGAGAGGAGAGGAGAGGAGAGGAGAGGAGAGGAGAGGAGAGGAGAGGAGAGGAGAGGAGAGGAGAGGAGAGGAGAGGAGAGGAGAGGAGAGGAGAGGAGAGGAGAGGCAGGCTGCTGCTGGCCAGGCTGATAGGAGGACGACTCATTTCACAGCAATGCACTGGTGTGGTTTCTACCCCCAAACAACACAGGGATGAAATGATTTTGTGGTAAAGAGAAATACAAATAAAAAACATGACAAAAAGCTCTTGCCACAGAAAATTTGCTTTATGTAAATGAGTAAAAAAATACATTAAAAAATGATTCTGCTGGGATACCAGCCCTCCTAACCCTTCAACAACCCTGAGTCTCTCCTCTGTGGAGAATGGACATTCAAACCAGATGTGCTTAAATGATAGCAAATGTCAGAGGCAATAGTTGTACAGAACACCTGGTACAGTACAGACAGTCTATCTGGACGTGACTGTGTTCATTTTGCTTCCTCTTCTGCATTCTGTTTATTGTACAATAACAATGTTTCATTTCCAGCCACACATACCATTATCTCATCATGGACATAGACAACATGGCGGTCCCTTTAATGCTCCTTTGGTACATGGTGCTGAGCCTGTGACATGTGAATGTTTTCTCAAATTTGTTGCAGTACAACCTCACCAAGGCCGACACAACATCCATTCAGACAGTAGACTATACATTAGACACAACATCCATTCAGACAGTAGACTATACATTAGACACAACATCCATTCAGACAGTAGACTATACATTAGACACAACATCCATTCAGACAGTAGACTATACATTAGACACAACGTCCATTCAGACAGTAGACTATACATTAGACACAACGTCCATTCAGACAGTAGACTATACATTAGACACAACATCCATTCAGACAGTAGACTATACATTAGACACAACATCCATTCAGACAGTAGACTATACATTAGACACAACGTTCATTCAGACAGTAGACTATACATTAGACACAACGTTCATTCAGACAGTAGACTATACATTAGACACAACGTTCATTCAGACAGTAGACTACACATTAGACACAACATCCATTCAGACAGTAGACTATACATTAGACACAACATCCATTCAGACAGTAGACTATATGTACATTAGACAGACAGTATGAGTATAACTAGTCCTCTCCTGTCTGTTAGAGACTGTTGGCAATGTAATGGATCTAGGAAGAATCGCTCATCTGTCACGTCTTGAAAATATGCTGCCACATCTGCCAAAAAAAGAAAAAAAGAAATCTACATTTCAAATGAATAAAATGAAGTGTGCAGGAGGCACAATATCCATTTTCCATGTCCATATATTAACAGCATCAACCGACCCACGGCTATTCTCAGACATAATACCTGATCCATGAGCGGTTGTTTTTAGACCTCACGTCACATGTGTATATTTATCCTGCCATCAGGGTGTGTGGTGTGTTTTCAGGGGGGCCCCAGCAGGGCAGGGTGGCCCTCCTCCTCCGCTTGGTTCAGCTGATGATTGATGACTCTTGTTGTGACACTGACAGGGAGGGATCAGCAAAACAACCTACAACTTCTGCATAGCTCCGCTGCAGCCAGACGCCAGCTACGCTATTGTGTCATCGATGCTGGCACGCACTCACACAGCAAGCCACTAGTGCACGCATCCACCCACCCGCTGACACACAGAATTCACTCACACACAGAAAACACACACACAGACAGAGGCGGCTGGTGTTGATTTATCATGGCTGAAACATATTTTCTCATACATTGAAAATGAATGATGGTCGTGTTTGCATCCCAGTACACACCCATAAAACGATAATTATCCTCTGTTCTATGGAGAGATTGTTTTACATCTCTGCCCGTGTTTCCAAGCCCTCCATTTTGCTTGTCTTCTTTCCAAAATCAACTCCGGCCACCTGTTTTGATGACCATAGTACAACCGAGTCTCAGCCAGTCTTCTATTGCCTGGGGTCACTCATAAATTAGTACTTCTCTGCTTTAGTAGCACAGCTGCCCAGATATGTAACATTTACGATATTAATGGCCCCCGGATCTGCATTTTATTGAGTTATCAATTTCTTTTTATAAACTCTTACAAACCCCAGTGACAACTTCCCATACAGAAATGTCAATTCAAGGGTGGGCCATTAACAATATATCTGGTTGCAGACAGAACGGAGCGTTTTTACTGCCGACGCCGTATCAGATAATGCCAACGGCGGGCACTCGGATGTGAATCGGGCACAGCGATACCTCCTCGGCAGCAGCCAGTGGACGCTCAGGCCCTCCCATGGTTCCATGCTTCCATGTGGCGCCAGCCATATAGACCCAGAATTCTTCACTTCATAAAAAATATTGTCCGGGCCTATCCGTACTGCCTGGTAATCAATACTGCCGGCACAGCTGTCACACCATAAAACCAGCCTTCAGTCGGTGCCCGACTGACGACTCTTTCACACAGATTCAGACCACTGAGTTGCCTGTGTATCGCTCACTTCACCTATAGCAGCAGGAGCACAGAGTATGGAACTACACGGTCAGGGTTAGGGGATCGATTCCTTGTGTAGGGCAATGGGTGTGAAGGCATTTAACCACTGTAACAGTGACATCCCTATTCTGTCAAGTGTCAAGCTCCGAACGCGTCACAATGCAGCGCATTTTGAGTTTATCTGGTATTAATTTTTATTTTTATTTCACATACAAAAAAATTAACACTCTAAGACAGAACATGCAAACTACTAACTCATGTTAGCAAAAAACAACAAAGCATGTTGGATATGCTTTTTGGATTTCCTAAATAAAACCTCTGTGTGTGAGTGTGTGAGTAGAGCCTTTGCCCATCTCAAGAACCGCCGACCCATCTTGCCGTGCATATTGCAGCGGACCCGTGGGAGTGCGGTGCCCAGCGGGAAGTCAATCGGATCTGTGGATCGACCCATATGTCCATACTATATATAATGTAAAAGGGACAAGGACAGACAGACACAGAGATCTCCATATGAGCATAAAAGGGACAGACAGACAGGTTCAATGGGTAGTCTGACAATGCATACAATGGATGCATATTAACCTGGTGCATGTATTCCCAACTTACATCGTTCCTCAGTAGGCCAGTAGTATTACCAAATTGTAACACTGCATTCAGGCATGGTTTAGTGTTATTTATCTGGTAATTTCATTGTGGCATTGCATGTTCGAAATAATAGAATAGTCACTCAGCAAAGCTGCATAAACAATAATAAATCCTAGCAAATACCCTTGGATGGGCAATAAGACAGAAATGTACCAAACTGCAACATCCCCCAAACTGTTCACTTTCTTGGCCAGTGTGTGTGTGTGTGTGTGTGTGTGTGTGTGTGTGTGTGTGTGTGTGTGTGTGTGTGTGTGTGTGTGTGTGTGTGTGTGTGTGTGTGTGTGTGTGTGTGTGTGTGTGTGTGTGTGCGTGTGTGTTGTCTCCATTGAGAGCTGGGCAGTGAAATGTAGCACAACGCCACATTGCAATCTGATCTGTACTCGACAGGACCTTGAAGTAGGCCAAACCACATCTATCAGGGACTGGCTGTGTCCTTGTGTTTCTCAGGGAGAACTCTCTCAAGGATGAAGCAACTCTTCAAAAGCATCTCCCCTCTTTTGATGTGACTGGTAGGGATCCTTCTCAGCTCCCCGCCATCTTTTAATTGATTATGTGAGGCAGAGGGCAGCTGGATTGTAAATGAGGTGAGAGACAGCGAGTCACCACACTCAGCGGCAATCCTATTCCTCTTATCTTCCACTACAATGACACTAACAATGGGGCCAGTGTAAAGTGAAAATCGGCATGTTTAGATGTATAATTTGGCATGGGAACATACAGTATACTAATATTAGCAAAGAAAGAAACAAATGAAGCATTAGGCTGATTACTTGCACAAACTCAAATTATAAAAAATACTGACAGACTTAAAGGTAGGGTAAGTGATATTTTTTGGTAAAAACAAAAAGTATTTTTTTAAAAGGTTAAAATACTATATTCTGATAGTAATCATTGCTATAGAGTGTTTTTTCAGTAACAGATGTCTCCCTGTCTCTCCAGCTCTTTAATAAACAGAAAATACATTTTTCGGTAGGTGTCAAAATCTCAGCCAATCAGGAGAAAGTACCCATTTTTAAGCTTAATTTGTATAGTTTTCAGTTCAAATTTTGCATGCTCATTTCTTAGTGTCATCACTTCCAATTTCACTTGTTTAATCTGTGTCCTGATTGAGTTCTCTGTCCTGGTTGGATAAAATTGGAAATGAAAAGAACTACAAAAAAAAAAAAACTACAAAATACATTTTCTGTTTTATAAAGAGCTGGAGAGACATGGAGACTCTTTATATGGACAGGACACACTATAGTAATGAGCACTATCAGAACATAGACCCATTTTGCAATTATTTGAAACTTTGCAAATCACTTACACTACCTTTAAAGGACGAGTTTACCCATTTTCAACCTATCTTCATATAATTGGTCCTCAATAATTCTGTTTCTCATAGGAGGGTAGTGGACACGTCAGAAACCCGCCTACCAGTGACAGGATAACAAGTGTAGCTTGTTATCCTGTCTGTACAGATTTTGTCCAAAACACACTCAAATCATTATCAACATTATCTCTGTAGTCATGTGATCAAGAGGTATCTGTCAAGATTTTTCAGATTCCCTTTCGATGGGCTACTGTAGAGCATACTGTCGCAGTGACGGCCATTTTGTGGTTCCACAGATAGAAAGCCCATTAATTCTTTACCATAGAGATTTCTGAATATATGAATTAAATCTTTTTGATTTGATTCTGTGTCAAAACATATTTGAAAACCACAAAAATACAAGGTATTTATTAAATGTAGTATAATGTAATTAAGTATTCAAATATTTTTTTGCCACAGAATCAAATGTTTTATGGTCACGATTCACCACGAAGTTGGTTCCAGGCTTAAAATAATTAATATAAATATTTTCGGAAATCACTGTGGGAAATATGTATGGGCTTTCTATCTGTGGAACCACAAAATGGCTGCTCTGAGGAGCATACTTTTCTAGTTTTACTGTATCTGAGATTTGTATGACACATTACAATAAAAATGTAAATAAAATATTGAGTATTACATAAATATTTTTCTTCACTTGCTTGATTGTTTTGTTGTATCTAGAAACCATGCATTATATAGATTACAGCACTTTTTTGTGGATGTCCATTCTGATAGCAGCTTTGTCTTTAGGTATCCTGTTTATTCATGTGCGTTACCTTTCTGAATAAATAACACAAATAATAAAATGTTCATATTCATTAGGAACAAATGGGTACGTAAATACCTAATGTTGCCAATGCTAAAAGAAGCACAAGGTTTCTTCTTCCAGTGGTGTGCACAGTGGAAATAAATTACTCTCTAGACTCCAGTGGTGGCTCAGGGCATGGTGACATTTGACAGTCTTTTATAGCATAGAACGAGACATGTTTGGGAGTCGAACAAATTCAATTGCTGCGTATTGATCCCCAGCCATCCATCATTATTCCCAGGTTGATTGACAGGTAGAAATTGGTTACGTTAAGCATTTCAAATGTTATAGGGGCTGACATTTGCTTGCCTGCTCCCAATGTCAATATTGTTGGAAGGATCTGTAGCTTTATGAGATAGCATTATACACTGACAGTGGATTTTATGTGATGTCCCAGTGTTTTTCCTGACATAATTTAAGATATATTAAAAACCAACGGAATCTCAAGGTGTTTAATGCCAATATTATTGTCCTTCTCCAGGGGATCATGTATGCTCATAATCGGTGGTGGCTGCACACATGCGCGCGGGCGGGCGCACGCACGCACGCACGCACGCACGCACGCACGCACGCACGCACGCACGCACGCACGCACGCACGCACGCACGCACGCACGCACACACACACACACACACACACACACACACATACACATACACATACACACACACACACACACACACACACACACACACACACACACACACACACACAGCTCTTAATGTATTCCCTGCATGCTCTTAGGCATTGAGCATACCAATGACCAAATCGAACCATTCTGATGGAATGGTGTCAATGGTGCTTACAGCAGAGCATCATGACCTCATTGAGCTCCCTCTGACTGTCATCTGCTCCAGACATTAATTCAACAAGAAGTCATTGGCCCTCATTTAGCACACCTGAGTCAGAGGAGTGATTGGACATAATTGTTAAGATCACCAGATACTTAGTTGGGGGCTGCTGATTCGGAGAGATGTCTTGTCGAGTGAGCTGTCAAAAAGTCTACTAGACTTGATTTTCAAATAGTCTGTCTCAGTCGCTGTCAACGGTGGTCCAAGTGGGAAGTCGGTTGGATCGGCGGATCCCCCAAAAGCATTTATAAATACACAAATA
This sequence comes from Gymnoscopelus braueri, assembly GCF_963280865.1. Classification (NCBI taxonomy): domain Eukaryota; kingdom Metazoa; phylum Chordata; class Actinopteri; order Myctophiformes; family Myctophidae; genus Gymnoscopelus; species Gymnoscopelus braueri. The sequence continues at coordinate 14,595 of NW_027660355.1, forward strand.
CCCATATATGGAGTACGCTGATCAATATGACGTCACAGACTGGCTACATACAGATACAGAAATCTATACTGCCTCCCCCTGGTCAGCCAGGGCGCCTGATGGAGGGGAAAGGAACTGGTTGGAATAACGTGTTCCTTCCACGTGCTACGTCTAACCAGGGAACCTCAACCTGTCAGGTGATAAGAAGCGGCTTGCTAGCTCCCATGCATTGAAGGAGGCATGAGCTCGGCTCTAGGCTCTCCCTAGGCTGGCAGAGGGAGTGTAGCATCCAGGATTACTTAGACAATTGGCACTGGGTGAAAAAATGGGTTACAAAATTGTGGGATAAAAAAAAAAAGATACAGAAATCTCCACATACCGTATTAGCGTAAAAGGGACACAGACAGACAGATGCGTACAACGGGTACTCCGACAACAGGTACAGTGGGTATTGCATAACTGGGTGGGGCATGTATTTCCAACTTTCATTCCCAACTTACATCGTTCCCGAATAGGCCGGTGCCCAATGAGGGAGTGTGGTGCGTCGAGTCGGTCAGATAGGCAGTTGTCCAGAACCGCTGATCTGACCGATATGCCCTTTGGGGCGGCCATAGCTGAGTGGTTAGTGAGCCCGCCTAGGGAACCAGCTGGCCCTGGTTGCCCCAGGTTCGATTACAGGCTATCCCAGCATATGTGCCGATGATATGAAATTTGTCCCTGAGCAAGACTCTTAACCCCAATTGCTCACAGGTTCTCATTGGAAACAAGACCGCAAGGACTTTCATGAACGACCTGTTAAAAGGAATTATCCTTATCCTTATCCCTATATGCATATATAGATATCCGGGTGTCCAGAAATGATACAGTATGCCCATACAGTATATGGGCATGCCCATACATGGGCATACAGTATATTGATGACATCAGGGATCAACAGATATCGGCAAAAAAAGGACACAGGCAGTCAGACAGATACAGAGATCTCCATATATGAGCATAAAAAGGACAGACAAGACTGTACAACGGGTACTCTGACAACTGCTATTGTATAACTGGGTGGGGCTGCATTTCCAACTTGCTTCGTTTCCAACTTGCATCGTTGCAGAGTTGGGCACCGATCTAGTGATACTAATTAAGGTTTTATTCTATTCAGGTAACACAGTCAGGGTGCTGCTATTGTGCATGTTGGCTCACCGGAAAGGTGCTGCTACACTAAATGGAACAGAACCGTAATTAACTTCATCAATTACACTTGTGTTTCCCTGCTAATTCATGTCAATATATGGTAGCTATTGGTATGCTATTCACTATGCTCTATTGATGACCTGCATCAGCCACTAAACCTTGTGGGAATCACAGCATTGTCCTGATGATGCTGAACATCAATGACGTCGGTTAGGGTTAAGGTTTCGGTTCTGTCTCCCTTTGTATTTGTTTTGGGGGAGACCTTTGCATGTGGAAACACTAACAGATACACCTTAGACAAGTTAACAGGGTATATACTCTGCCTGTCCTTGTTCATTGACTTATCCTTTGTTGGTCAAACCCAAAAGCAAATGTTTAGGTCTAGCTGCCCATCCCTTATGCTGTATACCTTAACAGAAGACACTGTCCATATAGACCAGCACTCCTAGATCAACATTAGGCTGACTGGACAGTCAAATGGAGGTCAATACATAATCAATGTGATGACCAACTTGTTTCCATCTCCACTCACCATACATGTATCTGTACAACATAACTCAGTGAAATGTATATATTTCTCTGAGACTGCATGTGACAAAATAATATGAAATTCAAGAGGACTATGGGTCATTGAAGGCAATGCTTGACAAAATAACACCTTTATACAGTATAAAACAGTATATATTTTTTATAAATCTTTTTATTGGAGAATAACAATCTTAACATTCAGCCATTACATAATACAGCTCTCCATAGATTTAAGACACTTAAAGACAAGACATTGACAACAAAATACACATAGAAACAGTTAACATTACTCCCACCCACCCAACCACCTACCCACCCACTTACCTAATCCCTCATAAAATACATTTTTAAAAAAATCCATCATCTTAACTTCTCCAAGCAATATATTTACACATTAGAAAACATATACATGTGCCAATATAAAACAGTATTTATCCTGAACTGAAATTACATTGTTGCTGTTAACTATGAAGGGCATAATCAATGACAATGTTGTTTGCAAAAAAATCTTAATTTTGGAGGGTTCTTTTTTTTACATGGCTTGGGAACATTACCCCGCTAAAGGTCTAATCTTAACTATTTCCCATCAAACAAAAACATAGTGTGTGATTACATTAGGTACTAATGAATTTCAGCCAATAATGTAAGGTAACTGGCACATGTCAATCCTTAGGCAGTAGAGGATGGCCGGATGGTGTGTTCTAAAAGTTCTAATTTTAAACTTACACAGTAGACTAAGGTAGAAAGTCTACTTGAGGTAAAAATTTGACAGTGTAGTAACAAACTTGATTCTAAAGGAGGGCGCATGCTACCATTTTCGGTGATCACCCTCTCACCGCGGTGGTTTGAAAACTACAACATGACGTCACTGAGCCACGGTGATAAGTGACTCACCGCTCACCCCAACACATCTCTCTGTTTTTACTGACCGACATCACCGGACAATGAGCGCCTAGTATCATAATCACCTTTTAGGTGAAAACATTTCCACCTAATAGGTGAAAGGGTGATCACCTAAAACGGAAACATGCAGCCACCTTTAGTCCCTTGTTGCATTGCGACGCAGAGCTTAAATCTGAGTTTAGAGGGGACAAATGCACTTTAAGTGGAGGTTGGACACAGCCCTATCGCTGTGTCAATCACAGCGATAGGGGTCACTCAATCCATTTCACTAGGAAGTACACAGCTATGGATATGGCTGAAAAAGCCAGTTCAGCTAACTGTACGGGTTTTATCCTCATGAGAACTTTATGTCATCATGATACTCATTTGCGTTGTTCTTTTAAATTCCTACAAAAAATCTGATCAATTGTTATTACCTTCAGCTGTGTTTATCTAAATGTCTGCTGTGAAAAGGGTCAGTCGTTGGGGTGTCCAACGAACACCGCCGGGAATTGCCTCTTGCAGTGGTGGGTGAGTGTTTTACCTCTATGCCACCGGGATGCCCCT
>NW_027660354.1:0-15000 GCF_963280865.1 Gymnoscopelus braueri
TCTAAAAAATCTTATGAGGAGTGAGTGAGTGAGTGAGTGAGTGAGTGAGTGAGTGAGTGAGGGCAGGTGTGATTATGGATTGAGAGGGAGTGACGGCAGGTGAGGTGGGTGGATCCAATCCATGGGAATAGGCCAGGGGGAGTGTTGCACACTAGGATGACTCTTCTACAAGAACATATGTCAGAAAATTGACAAACAAATACTGTCAAAATGCCATTTCATCTTGTCTTTAAAAAGTGAAAATGCATTATTTAACAAAGTCATGATTTTTGTTCAGTAAATTATATTTGGACTGGTTAAATTGGGATTTGAACCAGGGACCTACAGACTTGCAGATAGACAGTGTACTGACTGAGCCATTGGATAGACAGAATTGGATTTCATGTGTGGTAAGTTATCATACAGCATGGATTGCTTATTATATATCTACAAGCTCATAACGCGTCACATTGTAGACCGGCTGTATGTGGTTACTGTAGGTGTTGTATTAATAATTAAATCTGCAAAGTAACAAGTAACTAAAGCTGTCATATTATGCTGTAATTGTAGTAGAGTAGAAGTAACACAAATGAAAAGTAAAGTAAAAGTACCTCAAAATTGTACTGTGCATTGTAATCGCTTGTATTGGTACTTGAGTAAATGTAAATAGTTACTTTTCAGCACCATTGAGGAGCCAATGACTGACAGGCTAGGTATCACCAGGTGCACTGATTGCTAGAGTGCAGAGGGACATGGGTTGATATGAATGGTCTTAACTCAAAATGTATATATCACACAGCTTAGAATTGTTTTGATTAAATCAGAGAGTGATGTAAAAAAAAATCTGTAGTGTAAAAGTTACACGTTCATATAATGTCAATGTATATTGTTTCTTGTGTCTGGGTAGCTCAGATGGAAGAGCTCTTGACTCTGAACCGCAAGGTCATGGGATCAAGTACTGGCAAAAACAGCACAGCATATGAGTAATTTAGTTCCCTGATGTATAGAGCATTGTTACAGATATAGACGACTCATGTGTTTGTTAATTGCTACCCTTTAAATGGCCATGGCCAATAATGTGGCATCGGGCGCTTAAAGTTAAATATTTGAAAAACTACAGCCACCAGGCCACTAATGAGTTGTGAGTGAAGACAGGTGTGATTGGTGATGAGTGAGAGCAGGTGAGAGGGGTGGATCCAATCCATGGGAATAGGGCGAAGGTTGCTGACTAGATGACTCTTTTCTACACCCACCCTCACTAACCTTAACCTCAGTAAAACAACGACCTAACCTCAAGAAACACTATTTGTAAAACTAAGAATTCTAAATGATAATCACCTCATCGCATTGTTGGGGACAGGGATCGAACCAGCAACCTATGGATTCACAGGCTGCCTCTCTTCTCATTGAGCTAAAGCTGGGGAACAATAGCCTGGGTGAGGGGGGCAAGAAGAGGAAAAAAGGGGAAGGAGGGGGAGGAGAAGCTGTGGGTGAGGAAGAAGGGGTAGCTGTGGATCGAAAGGTCACCAGTTCGATTCCCGACCGGAACATCTCTCTAAACCCACCCAAAGTCTTACCAAGTGATATGAATCTTTCAAATATAATTTAATTAGTGACACAAAGAGGTCAGTGCCTTATTGAGATTGCCATACAGCCAAGTAGTTATATTTTGTATTGTTAAATACTTTACTGTAGTGATATTTTAATTGTATGATGAACAGAGCTGAATTATTATGGACTGATCTTTATATGAAGTGTGTGACATAGATTATACAGTCTTGTGCTAATGTGCTAGTGTGTGTGTGTGTGTGTGTGTGTGTGTGTGTGTGTGTGTGTGTGTGTGTGTGTGTGTGTGTGTGTGTGTGTGTGTGTGTGTGTGTGTGTGTGTGTGTGTGTGTGTGTGTGCGCGCGTGTATAACTCAGTCCATAATTATAATATAGTGTATGCTTATATATATATATATATATATATATATAATATATATGTGCGTGTGTATATATTAATATATTCATATATATTGTATGAACATACACTATATTATAATTATGGACTGAGTTATATGCAGTGTGTAGCGCGCGCACACACACACACACACACACACACACACACACACACACACACACACACACACACACACACACACACACACACACACACACACACACACACACACACACACACAAAAGCAAATATATTTGCTTGACTGCTATTTTTACAGATATCTTTGGTAGAAACAAGTCAAAAGTACAGCTGTAGAAATAAAGTGCAGATTTATTGCAAAATATACACATCTTCTTTTCAAACATACAAAGACATGAATGAAATAATTGCTATTAAACTCTGCTTTACTGGAAAAGGGCAAGGTTTCAGCTCCATTGGAGCCCCTTTGATGTCATAGCAACTTGCAAGCAGAGTTCACCATAAGTTCAGCTGTAGCCTAATCAACACACCTGTGCTTGAAAAAAAAAAAGATGAGAGATTGGAGCTGGAAGGAACGCTTGCTGGTTGGTTGCAGAAAAACGAATCAGGTGTCTCCAAATTCTTTATCTCCACCTCCATCTTTTCCCCAGCTAATTAGAATCGAGCATTTCAAATCACACCTCCTCATTTCCATAAATGGAAATGAGGAGGTGTGATTTGAAAACAGCAGTCAATGAGAGTGTAGCTTTCCCATCTTATGGGGGAATTAGGAAATGCTGAAGCGTGATTGCACGTTAGGTAACCAGACTATCCCTCTCCCGGCACCGCTAGAGATATACCTCCCTGATGGTGTCTGTTGATATCTATAGGTTTTTACGTAGGTTATGAACCAAGCCTCTGTTTTGCTAACTACTCTAGATCACTGGTTCACAAAACATTTACCAATAAAGTTTTTTTTTTGTCTCCTCGGAATGGAAACTAGTGAAAATAGTCGATCCACAAGCTCACAACGCGTTGCTATCTGAAAAGGTGTGAGATTGTAGATACATAAAAAACAACTACTCTCAAAAAAGCATTTCATGTTATTGTTTAAAAATTGCACATTAACAATTAACAGGGTCATGTTTTGTACAAAGCAATTTAAATGTAAACTGCAATGAGTGGGGGTTGAACCGGGGATCTTTGGAACAAGGGGTTGACATTTTACTGATTGAGCTATTCAATCCACAGCCTTTCTCAGTGAGAAAAGCGAATCCAACAACACAAAACAAAAGGGGGAATGAAGTATGTCATACATTGAAAACAACTACCCTCAAATAAGCGTTTCATGTTATATTTAACAATTGCACATTGACACAGTCCTGTTGTGTGCAATGCAAGTGATAGATGTGTTCCTCATGAGTCAAGGCACATGTGTAAGCAAGTTTCACTGCTGTCGGCCAAATGAGGCAGTATAAAGTTTGCATTTTCAAAAAATTGCTATAGCGCCCCCCTTTGACCAATTGGAGTAAGATTGGTTTCGGTGATTTTTGGAATGACATTACTGCAAAGTTTCAAACAAATGTGAGTCTGCATGTATGTGTTAGGGGCAGATGAATAATTGTCATAAAACTGCAATATTCATTGGCTCATAAAAGCTTAACATTTTTGCTTAGAAAAAAATCCACTCCCATAAATCTGTTGGTATAGGTCCAAAGTTCATGTGTAAAACGTTTCGTGCAGATTGCTCAAAAAAAAAGCAGGAGTTTGATTTGAACTGCTTTTCATATAATTCAAAATGGTGGGAGATCTAAAGGTCAGAGGTCAAAAGTCAGAGTGAGAAAGTTGTTTGGCATGAGGAGACAGACGCATGTGTGTATCGAAGTTTCATGGCTGTAGGTCAAACAGGGCATGAGTTGTACCTGTTCAAAGTTGGCATTTTCAATTGAGTGCTAACAGCGCCACCCTTTGGCCAATGGTTGTGAGTTTCGGGTCTTGGCCGTTTGGCATAGCCCTCTACCATATTGCCGAGTTTCATAAAAAGCTTATGCACGGTTGGGCCAGAACTGCAAAAACGGCGGAAGAACACGAAAGCCAAGGAATGCAATAAGGCTTCGAGCCTGATAGGCCTCGAAACCTTAAAAATAACTATAAAAGTAATTTAGTTATTTTGCAGCCTTTTTTTAAGAGCTGTTTTAAAAGTGCTTAGAGAGGCACTTGTTTTTATTTCCTTAGGCAAATCATTCCATTGCACTGCTGCGCTGTACATGCGCAGCAGTGCATTTGCAACCCTTATAGGAATGGTTAAAGTAATCTGACCATTAAGAGGGAATAGTGAAGGAAAAAAAATTATTAAAATACCAAAGGATCCCAACAATAGTACTGAGCTCTTCATATTAACTACTCATACTAACAGATCATCAATGCGCTTGCATTTAATATTACGTCGCGTTCTGGTGGAAACAAAAAGTGACTCTCTCTCTCTCTCTCTGCAATACAGTTTTTCACAATTGTTAACACACCAATTTGGCACTACTTCACACTCCCTTATCTGCATTAGACTCTGAATTTCCTTCTTTACACTCTGATGTCAATTACATTATCACCTTGTTGTCAAAACACTACACACAATGTTCAGTTGTTGCACACTCTTCTCACGTAAAATCTCAAAGCAACAATCTACAACACACCTTGTTGTCCAAACACTACACACAATGTTCAGTTGTTGCACACACTTCTCACACAAAATCTCAAAGCATCAATCTATAACACCTAAATAGTCAAATCTCTAAACATTCAGGTCTGGTGAGCAATTTGCACCACCGGGCTGCTCCAGTGCGTGAGTGGTTCCAGGACCACCCACATTTTTCCGTTCTGTACCTTCGACCTTATTCTCCTTTCCTGAATCCCATTGGCTGCGGGTACATGGACCATCATGTATTCATTCAGAATGAATTCATTCCGAATGAACTCATTCCGAATAGAGGAATCTGATCCACTCACCTGTTTACATGGGACCTGAATAAAAGTATTCCTTGTTTACATGACCCAAAGCATTCATTCGGAATATAACTTTTGACATGCGCAAAGTGGTTCCCGCCTACGCCCGGGCATGGACCAGGGGCCACTACCCGGAGCAGAGCTTCCCCTGGTGGGCATGGGAGGAGGCAATGAATAGCCCCCTTGTGCCTCCGCGGCGGATGTCTGTCGGTCGTAGACTGGCCGGTAAGCAACGCACCGACTCCTGGCCAGGCAGCGTTGTATGCGGTACAAGCCTGTGTTCCTTTGTTATCGCCGTTTTAATGCAAAAGTAGCAGATCTACAAGTTCAGACCAGTTTCTTTTTTTGTATTGGTACCAGACACGTAGGCTAGCCTATACTATTTGTCACATTTCTACGATGACGTCATCGCGCATTCGCACATGGTCATTATATTAATAAATAATAATACATAAACACCGGACCGCTCATGGTCATTATAATAATAAATGGAGAGAGAGAGTCTATGAAACAAGGCACGCTCATTTATGGCAAAAGTACAAAAGTATTGGCATCAAAATATACTTAAGTAGAAAGTATAAGCTACTCATTATACAGAGTGTCACGTTTTTTCTTGTATTATTATGAAAAAGCTTTGAAAACCCTCTTACTGCGCCGAGTAGCGCGCGGTGCGCACACGGGTGAATGCGGGGTCTGTCGCCCTAAAACACAATCGCCCCGGGTCAAAATCCAGCGACCGTGGATGGCCCGCTCAAAAGGTGCGTGGGGCGTGGTGTTTTGGGACGACCGTTCCGACTGCCCAAGTAATGAATTGATTAAGTAAAACTCATCTGTTTTCGCTGCAGCTGCGCCCTAATAATGTTGTTTTCATTTATTTTTGTTCACGTATGCTATTAAAACAATGCAGCTATTGCAGTATTGGGCCTTAACATGTGATTAAAAATGTATACGTATTTGGCCCCTCATATATAAAATACATGTAAAATCTGATTTAAAATTGAAACTTGCAGCTGATCAATGCGTTTCTGCGTTTACGTGTGGACAGGGATTTAAAAAAAAAATCTTTGTCATGTGGCCAGGGATTCTTTTTAAAAACTGAGGCCTAAAATACCCGTTTAGAAAAAGATCCATATAAGTGTAGCTTAGGCCAGCAATCCTCGGAGCGTCCGTTCTCCTGGACAAGTCTGGGCTTAACCATTACAGGCTTATTAAATGACGCTATAGAATAGAATCATTCATTTTATCCCGCAGGAGCGACCGTGGCCGAATTAGAGATTTGATAGGTCATTTTTGGACAATTCTGACAGCACTACTAAGCACGGACATGCGCAAAGTAATGCATGTATTCCAAACAGAGAGGAGTGTTTGGAATAAAGTGTTTACATGGTCAAGTCCGATTGGTATATCCCGATTCAAACGGTCTATACCACCCCTCCTAACCCGAATGAAAATTCATTCGGGTCAGACTGGAATGGAATATTCTATTCCAATTGAGGTGTTTACATGAGCATTTCTATTCTGAATTAATTCATCCATTCATTCATTCCGAATAGAAGTGTATTCATTCCGAATGAAACTGTCCATGTACCCGCAGCCAGTGAGGAGTTCTTTTGAGCTTGGAGGTGGAAGGTAAATGAACGGAACCCACAGAGCCGGGTCCCACTGCTCCAGGCCATGGAGGAGGCTTGTGGCGACGTCACTGTTAGGGTGTGAATCTTCTGCTATCTCACGATTCGATTCGATTCCGATTCTTGGGGTCACGATTCTGATTCTTTTCCGATTTTTTCAAAACAAACGATTCTCGATTAGTAAAATATGTTTTTTTCCAATTCAAAATCGAAAAATGTCAATTTACAAAAATCGTCACTGTTGAGGTCTGTCAGGGCTTCATGCGCCACTCGAGGCGTTTCTTCCAACGCTGCTTGGACAGGGAGAACATTGCCTATGATGTGGATGAGGCCCTCTGGCCAGACATGAACCGGAGGCATGATGCCTAAATCATGTAGAGAAATAAAACATTTTTGGCTGCATATTTGTTTTGTTTTATGTTTGAAAAAAGTAGGCCTACACTGAGTCATTTTACAAAAGGAGAAATGGCTCATTCTCCAGAGTCATTGTCATTCATATGGTGTGTTCCATTTCTATGATTGTGTGCTGTAAATGTTTGGTAGTGTGCAGCACATGCTTATTGTGTGTACTGTAATGAATGGTATGTGTGTGTCATTTGAAAATATGGCTGTGTGTACCAAATGAAAACACGAGTTCCATTTTGTGAACAGTTAAAAGATTTGATGGCAAAGAGTCATCTTGCAAAGGCAGTGTGGGGTTTAGCATTTTGTGTGTGAGGTTTTCAGTTTTGTGTGTGCAGTTTTGAGAAAGCCGTTATTGTTTTGAGAAACGTGTGTTAACAATTGTGAAAAACTGTAACACCAGCACTTTCTACAACAGGGGTGAAACACAGAAAATATCAATCTGATATTTATGAATGACAACAGAGGTTCTTTCTGACAAACAGCTAAACTTTGCCCAATGCGTTTTATTCAAATGCATTCTCGTTCCCTTGGTGAATCATTTTACCCTCATATCAGACGGCAATGTATTTGATTAACATTAGCGCTGTTGTCTGTCTAAGTGACTCGAACACAAATTGCATACATTCGGTACATTATATTTTGCCTATATAATATAAACAAAAGGGATGTAATATTCAAATCATAGATAATATGATGAACTCTTGTTTCCTTAACTCTACCCTAACTCTTTTAATTATCTAATAAATATATTTTGTACTGTAGTCATGTCATTATTATCCAAGTTTCTTGCATTTATGTATTTACACTTATTGTACAAATATAGTATATACATAGTATAGTATATAGTAAATATAGTATTGTAAAACCAGTTATGACATCCTTGACTATCACCATAACTTTCTGTTGAAGCAAACCATCATTGAGCAATGAAATAATATTCATATTATGTAACATTACAACTTGATTGTGATGTGTAAAGCAATGTGACATATGTGTTTTTGTTTAATACTTAAAATAGGCTACCTTGCCCCAGTAGAATACAATGAATGATATGAATAATAACTCTATGTAAAGGAGCAAATAGAACAGCGTTCAGGCACAGACGGGATCAAAACACATCTTTATTGAAACATAGGGACTAACACAGAGCTCACAGGTTCCGAATGGCAAGTTTTTTTTTTGTTCCTGTTTATTTTTTTTTATTTTTTTTGTGAACATTTTTTTAAATTTAAAGGTAGGGTAAGGGATATTTTTTGGTTAAAACAAAAAGTATCTTGTTAAAAGGTTAAAGTACTATATTCTGATAGTAATCATTGCTATAGAGTGTTTTTTCAGTAACAGATGTCTCCCTGTCTCTCCAGCTCTTTAATAAACAGAAAATACATTTTTCGGTAGGTGTCAAAATCTCAGCCAATCAGGAGAAAGTACCCATTTTAAGCTTAATTTGTATAGTTTTCCAGTTCCAATTTTGTCTGCTCATTTCTTAGTGTCATCACTTCCAATTTCACTTGTTTAATCTGTATCTTGACTGAGTTCTCTGTCCTGGTTGGATAAAATTGGAAATGAAACTGAAACTGAAACGAAAATACATTTTCTGTTTAATAAAGAGGTGGAGAGACAAGCAGACTCCTAATACTGAACAAACACTCTATAGCATTGAGTACTATCAGAATATAGAGCTATTTAACACTTATTTTAAACAATGCAAATCACTTACCCTACCTTTAATTGATTTTAAAACATAAAGGTGCATGGACAAAACAGACAACCAAGCAGACTAACAAAACAACATAAAGAAAAAGAAAGGGGGGAAGGAAAATGTATATAAAAAAACAGTAAATCACGGCTGAAAATCACGGCTGAACCAGTAACAAATTGACATGTCATCCCACCAGACATGAGTTAACCAAAACTATAAAGTCCAAAACAAAAACATAACATGCAGAGCGTTATTCAGGCAAGCTATTTGCTGCAAAATCCATAAACACAAAACTGCAAAACAAACAATGTAAAAAACTGCATACAAACAAATGGGCATACATATCATTGAAAACATAAATGCATGCATACACATATAGAAGAGGATGCAGAAAACAACAATTCATGCACTTAGACGACATCACCCATTTTAAACCTATATTCAAATAATTGGTGCTCACTAATGCTGATGATAAAATGGTACCATTTTTGTCCTCTGTGTCTCAGAGGAGGGCTGTGGATAGTGCAGAAACCCATAGTGCAGAAACCCGCCTACCAGTGATGTCATTGATATTTTGTTTTTATTATATTGTATTAACGCGAGAACAATGGCTTCCATTATAGCATGCTAACTTTCCAGGAATAGAACGCCTGCATTTTTTATTAGCTTGAATTATCCATCGATGATGTCACTGGTAGGCGGGTTTTTGAACAGTCCACAGCCCTCCTCTGAGACAGACCGAGTAGACACAAATGGTACCATATTATACTGAGCATGCATTAGTGAGGACTATTCATATGAAGATAGGTTGAAAATGGGTGAAGTGCTCCTTTAATAAAAAATAAGCAATATGACAAGATTCATTATAGCTCATTCAGATAACAAGGGAGAGAGAGAGAGAGAGAGAGAGAGAGAGAGAGAGAGAGAGAGAGAGAGAGAGAGAGAGAGAGAGAGAGAGAGAGAAAGCAGAAGTAGATGTCATATCAAAAGAAGTTTGGAATGACATTTAGAGCATGTGACCAAGTGGCTAGTGTCCCATGCTTTTGCACCGTTGACCTTGGCTGTGGATCTCTCTAAAAGACAAATATCCTAAAACATTACAGCCCATAATACTCTGATCAACACACTACCGCCATCACACCAGCTCATTATGCTAATCTGAATGACAGGAAACATTAATCTGGTTAACACAAACAGGTTTTGGATAATTTTTTTTAATCTATTTGGCCACTAACCACTTAAACCCCATATAGTTGACCGGAGTCTCTCAGGGTTCTATACTAGTGTCTTTTCTGTTGTTAGTTATTGTGGGGAAAGCTTTTGCTTAAAATAGCCGATCGACAAGCTCACAACGCGTCGCGACCCGTTGTGAGCTTGTCGATCTGCTATTTTCTGCGAAAGCTTTCCCCACAATACCGATGCTGGGGTTTAAGTGGTTAATTGTGTGTACCAGTTTTATTATTGTGTGTGCTATCTTTACTAGTTTTACACATGTAAATGTGTGCAGTAATTTAAATTTTAAATGTTAGTTTTATAAATGTGTACACGTTTTAACAGTTGTATGTGTATGTTTAGTTAGTTTGATAACTCTCTAGTTAGTATCCTCACCTTCAGTTTGTCGGCACCAGAATGCATCCTGATAGAAGAAGAATAGAGATGGTTATAAGAAGTGACAATACTGACCTCTACGGTACACACTGTTAAAGGACGATACCAGTTGACCTGTTACTGGGCTGTCAAAACTAGTCTAAACCTAATCCAGTCTAATCCAGTTAAGGTTCCCACAATGTTTAGGTGGCCACTCTTCCAGTTACCAGAGAATGTAAATCAAATTGTAAATCACTTTGGATAAAGACGTTTATTTAAATGCACCATTTATATTTTACCAGATACAACACATTGAGGAGAGCAGATCTTCATCAAGGAGTTTTATTTTTATTTCTCAAGGTTCAAAGAAACAACAAACATTAGGCTACATATTTTAATAAATCCAACCGTTTTACACAGTAAGAATAAAAGTTACATCAAACATTCAGATCTGTGTGTTTTTAAAACAATGAACTTTGAATGCTTTCATAATAGACCATAATATGGTTCGAATGGTTTCATATGAATGGTTTTTATATAGACTCATTATCCATAAAGGACCATAATTATAACAACTTTCAGTTCCAGTTCAAAACAAGTTACATGAGCTGTTCATCCAGCAACAGTAATATATGAAGTAATATATAAATAAGTAATATAAAAGTAATACAATATAAACTAGAGGTGATTAAATATTATACACTAAGAGCTCATAAATAATTTTCAACAATAACATAATATGTACACTTTAGCTTACTGTTCATAACTAATATTGTTCTTAAAAAAATACAAACAAAACAGCATAACATTTTATATATTGAAAATAACATGTTACTGCTAACTTATTACTACTACACTACTACTCAGGAACGATGCAGTTATCAGTTGTCAGGCATGCCCAAAATATGGAGTCCAGGCCAGGCTATGATGTCAGTACTATGATGTAATTTTGACGTCATCATAGTACTCCATATATATGGGGATTTGAGAATTGATCAATATTCTTTGGTGATTCGCTTATCTGACGACTTCCTACTTGGCACATCACTACCAGGGGTCCTTTGCGATACATATGCCGAGTTTGTGTGGTGACGCATGTGACTTTTTAAAAACTGAGGCCTAAAATACCCGTTTAGAAAAAGATCCATATAAGTGTAGCTTAGGCCAGCAATCCTCGGAGCGTCCGTTCTCCTGGACAAGTCTGGGCTTAACCATTACAGGCTTATTAAATGACGCTATAGAATAGAATCATTCATTTTATCCCGCAGGAGCGACCGTGGCCGAATTAGAGATTTGATAGGTCATTTTTGGACAATTCTGACAGCACTACTAAGCACGGACATGCGCAAAGTAATGCATGTATTCCAAACAGAGAGGAGTGTTTGGAATAAAGTGTTTACATGGTCAAGTCCGATTGGTATATCCCGATTCAAACGGTCTATACCACCCCTCCTAACCCGAATGAAAATTCATTCGGGTCAGACTGGAATGGAATATTCTATTCCAATTGAGGTGTTTACATGAGCATTTCTATTCTGAATTAATTCATCCATTCATTCATTCCGAATAGAAGTGTATTCATTCCGAATGAAACTGTCCATGTACCCGCAGCCAGTGAGGAGTTCTTTTGAGCTTGGAGGTGGAAGGTAAATGAACGGAACCCACAGAGCCGGGTCCCACTGCTCCAGGCCATGGAGGAGGCTTGTGGCGACGTCACTGTTAGGGTGTGAATCTTCTGCTATCTCACGATTCGATTCGATTCCGATTCTTGGGGTCACGATTCTGATTCTTTTCCGATTTTTTCAAAACAAACGATTCTCGATTAGTAAAATATGTTTTTTTCCAATTCAAAATCGAAAAATGTCAATTTACAAAAATCGTCACTGTTGAGGTCTGTCAGGGCTTCATGCGCCACTCGAGGCGTTTCTTCCAACGCTGCTTGGACAGGGAGAACATTGCCTATGATGTGGATGAGGCCCTCTGGCCAGACATGAACCGGAGGCATGATGCCTAAATCATGTAGAGAAATAAAACATTTTTGGCTGCATATTTGTTTTGTTTTATGTTTGAAAAAAGTAGGCCTACACTGAGTCATTTTACAAAAGGAGAAATGGCTCATTCTCCAGAGTCATTGTCATTCATATGGTGTGTTCCATTTCTATGATTGTGTGCTGTAAATGTTTGGTAGTGTGCAGCACATGCTTATTGTGTGTACTGTAATGAATGGTATGTGTGTGTCATTTGAAAATATGGCTGTGTGTACCAAATGAAAACACGAGTTCCATTTTGTGAACAGTTAAAAGATTTGATGGCAAAGAGTCATCTTGCAAAGGCAGTGTGGGGTTTAGCATTTTGTGTGTGAGGTTTTCAGTTTTGTGTGTGCAGTTTTGAGAAAGCCGTTATTGTTTTGAGAAACGTGTGTTAACAATTGTGAAAAACTGTAACACCAGCACTTTCTACAACAGGGGTGAAACACAGAAAATATCAATCTGATATTTATGAATGACAACAGAGGTTCTTTCTGACAAACAGCTAAACTTTGCCCAATGCGTTTTATTCAAATGCATTCTCGTTCCCTTGGTGAATCATTTTACCCTCATATCAGACGGCAATGTATTTGATTAACATTAGCGCTGTTGTCTGTCTAAGTGACTCGAACACAAATTGCATACATTCGGTACATTATATTTTGCCTATATAATATAAACAAAAGGGATGTAATATTCAAATCATAGATAATATGATGAACTCTTGTTTCCTTAACTCTACCCTAACTCTTTTAATTATCTAATAAATATATTTTGTACTGTAGTCATGTCATTATTATCCAAGTTTCTTGCATTTATGTATTTACACTTATTGTACAAATATAGTATATACATAGTATAGTATATAGTAAATATAGTATTGTAAAACCAGTTATGACATCCTTGACTATCACCATAACTTTCTGTTGAAGCAAACCATCATTGAGCAATGAAATAATATTCATATTATGTAACATTACAACTTGATTGTGATGTGTAAAGCAATGTGACATATGTGTTTTTGTTTAATACTTAAAATAGGCTACCTTGCCCCAGTAGAATACAATGAATGATATGAATAATAACTCTATGTAAAGGAGCAAATAGAACAGCGTTCAGGCACAGACGGGATCAAAACACATCTTTATTGAAACATAGGGACTAACACAGAGCTCACAGGTTCCGAATGGCAAGTTTTTTTTTTGTTCCTGTTTATTTTTTTTTATTTTTTTTGTGAACATTTTTTTAAATTTAAAGGTAGGGTAAGGGATATTTTTTGGTTAAAACAAAAAGTATCTTGTTAAAAGGTTAAAGTACTATATTCTGATAGTAATCATTGCTATAGAGTGTTTTTTCAGTAACAGATGTCTCCCTGTCTCTCCAGCTCTTTAATAAACAGAAAATACATTTTTCGGTAGGTGTCAAAATCTCAGCCAATCAGGAGAAAGTACCCATTTTAAGCTTAATTTGTATAGTTTTCCAGTTCCAATTTTGTCTGCTCATTTCTTAGTGTCATCACTTCCAATTTCACTTGTTTAATCTGTATCTTGACTGAGTTCTCTGTCCTGGTTGGATAAAATTGGAAATGAAACTGAAACTGAAACGAAAATACATTTTCTGTTTAATAAAGAGGTGGAGAGACAAGCAGACTCCTAATACTGAACAAACACTCTATAGCATTGAGTACTATCAGAATATAGAGCTATTTAACACTTATTTTAAACAATGCAAATCACTTACCCTACCTTTAATTGATTTTAAAACATAAAGGTGCATGGACAAAACAGACAACCAAGCAGACTAACAAAACAACATAAAGAAAAAGAAAGGGGGGAAGGAAAATGTATATAAAAAAACAGTAAATCACGGCTGAAAATCACGGCTGAACCAGTAACAAATTGACATGTCATCCCACCAGACATGAGTTAACCAAAACTATAAAGTCCAAAACAAAAACATAACATGCAGAGCGTTATTCAGGCAAGCTATTTGCTGCAAAATCCATAAACACAAAACTGCAAAACAAACAATGTAAAAAACTGCATACAAACAAATGGGCATACATATCATTGAAAACATAAATGCATGCATACACATATAGAAGAGGATGCAGAAAACAACAATTCATGCACTTAGACGACATCACCCATTTTAAACCTATATTCAAATAATTGGTGCTCACTAATGCTGATGATAAAATGGTACCATTTTTGTCCTCTGTGTCTCAGAGGAGGGCTGTGGATAGTGCAGAAACCCATAGTGCAGAAACCCGCCTACCAGTGATGTCATTGATATTTTGTTTTTATTATATTGTATTAACGCGAGAACAATGGCTTCCATTATAGCATGCTAACTTTCCAGGAATAGAACGCCTGCATTTTTTATTAGCTTGAATTATCCATCGATGATGTCACTGGTAGGCGGGTTTTTGAACAGTCCACAGCCCTCCTCTGAGACAGACCGAGTAGACACAAATGGTACCATATTATACTGAGCATGCATTAGTGAGGACTATTCATATGAAGATAGGTTGAAAATGGGTGAAGTGCTCCTTTAATAAAAAATAAGCAATATGACAAGATTCATTATAGCTCATTCAGATAACAAGGGAGAGAGAGAGAGAGAGAGAGAGAGAGAGAGAGAGAGAGAGAGAGAGAGAGAGAGAGAGAGAGAGAGAAAAGCAGAAGTAGATGTCATATCAAAAGAAGTTTGGAATGACATTTAGAGCATGTGACCAAGTGGCTAGTGTCCCATGCTTTTGCACCGTTGACCTTG
>NW_027660354.1:20000-52500 GCF_963280865.1 Gymnoscopelus braueri
TGTGTTCCATTTCTATGATTGTGTTTTCAATTTTGCCCTGCAGTGTGCTGTAAATGTTTGGTAGTGTGCAGCACATGCTTATTGTGTGTACTGTAATGAATTGTATGTGTGTGTCATTTGAAAATATGGCTGTGTGTATCAAATGAAAACACGAGTTCCATTTTGTGAACAGTTAAAAGATTTGATGGCAAAGAGTCATCTTGCAAAGGCAGTGTGGGGTTTAGCATTTTGTGTGTGAGGTTTTCAGTTTTGTGTGTGCAGTTTTGAGAAAGCCGTTATTGTTTTGAGAAACGTGTGTTAACAATTGTGAAAAACTGTAATACAGAAAGCCCGTTTGGGAAGAGGATATACTGCTCTTCTGAGCGTTATTCTGAGCAATAGCTCTTGTCAACCAGTAGGTGTCCTACCTGACCACAGGATGAACATTTCTCAAGAGGCGGGTTTGTTGTTTGCAAACATTACATTACAGTGTAATGTAAAACACTTTTATGAAACACTGAAACAACAGTGCTGCATTCTGACCCACAGCTGCACAGAAACCTGTCTATTGAAGAACAGGTTGACCAACTACAACCACTACAGTTGTGTTGTATTAAAATATTCTACCACGCAGCTTGTTCAAAATAATGTTTTACTCACTAAAGTTATGAACTGTAGCTTTAAATTATTAGAGAAAGAGAATAATGTCCTCTGTTTCCGAAAGATAGATAGATACTTTGATTGATTGATTGATCGATTTAATTGATTGATTGATTGATTGATTGATTAAATGATTTATTGAATAATAGACTGTATAGATTACTGTCATTGTTGAAGTCTTTGCTTGTTACCTGAACAGATCACCTCCTGTCTGTAGGTTGAAACAGCAGAGCCACAGTCCAGTTGTCTACACACTAGAGATGATGACTCCAGGTTCCAGTCATAATAAATCACTGGTCTCCACTCTCCCTGGTGTTTCGTCTCCAGTCTGCCAATACACTTACTGGTTCCTCCCACCAACCTGACATCAGGCTCTGTACAGAGACAAGAGAGTAAAGGCCTTTGTAGACAGGGTGCGATTTTTTGCACGGAAACAACAGACGATATCTTGCCCATATTACTTTAAAAAAAAATCACCACAAAACCAAACGTGTTATTTGTCTTTTATTGTTTATTTTTATCATGTTCAATTAAAAACTTGTGTGTACAATTGTAATCAAATGGACCACACTCTCATAAGCAAGCAGTGCATAGTAAAATCCTGAGTGGTAATTTCACTCCCAACAGTAAATGGAACCAAATGGACCATGACATTAGACACCACAACATACAATACAAATATACGTGTTTTTCATTTATTCTTTTCCTCCACTTTCTTCTTAACAGAATTGGTGACCTGAAGTGTGTGACTCTGATGGTCCCTGTTTTTGTCCCCCAGCAGCACATTGTGGCACTACTTCATGGTTTAAGTTAGTCCTTAAATTCTGCAGTTTAGTTTTGAAACCTATGTTTAATTACCATTACGTTGGATGTTTATATACTATAGTTTTTGTACATGTGATCTAGTCTGCTGGATAACACATTTAAACATGACGTTGATAATAGAATTGAACTGTTACTGTCAATGTAATTTAATTCCTCCATTTTTTCACCTACTTCTGACTGCAGTGTACCAGTCCAATGCTATATATGCTTTGTTCTCACTAAGCATATGCTACAAATACACAACACATTATCAGTACAACATACTTTTAGTGTTTACCATACATTTACAACAACAAACCTGGGTTCACACAATGTCTCCCATCATCCTTGCTATTGTCACATTCTGCGTCTTACACAGCCCTGGGTAGGCCAATCGGCCTGGTGGGGATATGTGCTTGGCAGTATGCTCCTTTATCATCATTACTATTACCTGAATTAATGAACAAGTGAATTAATAGATGTATTACCTGAGCAGATGAGTCCAACAGCCTTGTCAGTTGAGCAGGTGTTTCTAGTTGAGTTTGAGGTTCTACAATCCAGGAGAACAGATTCATTTCCTTCACACTGGAACTCTTTGGTCCACATTGAAGCACTCACTTCTCCATAGAGCGCCCCCTGGAGGACTGAGGGAGCCCCACAACCAAGCTGCCTACAGACCACCTCTGCATTCTGCTGGTCAAAGTCACCTTCACACACTGAGACCCACGACTGATTAGCCTTCACCTCCACTCTGCCTGAACACACACTAGTCCCTTTCACCAACCTCACAGACTCTGGAGAGAGAGAGAGAGAGAGAGAGAGAGAGAGAGAGAGAGAGAGAGAGAGAGAGAGAGAGAGAGAGAGAGAGAGAGAGAGAGAGAGAGAGAGAGAGAGAATTGTACTAGTCTAAAATGTATTTACTTAATTTAATTAATGTTTTTCATGCAAAACAGACACAAATATGAAGACAGACGGGCAGGCAGGCAGACAGACCTTTCATGAACCAAGAGCATCATTACACATGCACGCATGCATTTTATAAAACTAGAACTAGAACACACATGGCCCCTGGTGTGACTATTGTCATGACAGACCCCTGACCAGTGTTGGTGTGGATAGGAGCAACGGTACGCCTTGCTTAAGTTTGTGACGTCTACCGTCCGCCCACCCACTAGGCAATTTAAATTTAGGATGAAAAGTTAGATTTGGGTTTGGTAAACTGCATGGTATAAATCAGTTATGCACATTAATTTAGTAAAAATATAAATCAGCGGAATAATGTATATTACTGTCATTGTTAATGTGTGTTACCTGAACAGATCACCTCCAGACTATCAGTGGATCTATCAAACATCAGTTTCCCACACTCCCTCAATGAAGATTCAGAGCCAACACAGGAAGATGCAATCTCCCATACAAGTTGACGTGTAGAAGCAGAACTAATTGTTGTTGAAACAACAGAGCCACAATCCAGCTGTCTGCACACTACAGATGATGACTTCAGGTTCCAGTATCTACCAACCACTGGTCTCCACTCTCCCTGGTGTTTCACCTCCAGTTTACCAGTACACTTACTGGTTCCTCCCACCAGCCTGACATCTGTACAGAGACAAGAGAGAAAACAGCAAAACAATAAAATAAATTAATAACAAAATAACCCATATTGATTCATTAACATAATAATCCAAATCAAAAGTGGAGTGTGCATTCATCTTTTTATCTCAGTCTAGAAAGGTCAGTGTTATCTTATAAATCATTTCTGACAACATACTTTTATGTTTGGGCAATTATATTATATATTATATTTATTTGTCTTCTTATTGCCTCTTTTATGATAATTTAATGTTAATATATGATGCTTTTCATCATTTATCTAGACCATGTTCCTGTAATTTTCCTGTAACTAGTGTGTTTTGTAAGGCACAATTAGTCCATAC
This sequence comes from Gymnoscopelus braueri, assembly GCF_963280865.1. Taxonomy (NCBI): domain Eukaryota; kingdom Metazoa; phylum Chordata; class Actinopteri; order Myctophiformes; family Myctophidae; genus Gymnoscopelus; species Gymnoscopelus braueri. The sequence goes on from NW_027660354.1 coordinate 23,381, forward strand.
CCGGGAATGTGCACACTCAACAGACAGACAGACAGACAGACAGACAGACAGACAGACAGACAGACAGACAGACAGACAGACAGACAGACAGACAGAGATTCCTAGAAATATAGAAAGATTACCTGAGCAGGTGAGTCCAACAGTCTTGTCAGGTGAGCAGGTGTTTCTAGTTGAGTTTGAGGTTCTACAGTTCAGGAGAACAAACTCACTGCCTTCACACTGGAACTCTTTGGTCCACATTGAAGCATTCACTTCTCCATAGAGCGCCCCCTGGAGGACTGAAGGAGGTCCACAGCCAAGCTGCCTACAAACCACCTCTGCATCCTGCTGGTCAAAGTCACTTTCACACACTGAGACCCACGACTGATTAGACTCCACCTCCACTCTGCCTGAACACAAATTAGTTCCATTCACCAACCTCAAAGACTCTGGAGAGAAAGACAGACAGACAGACAGACAGACAGACAGACAGACAGACAGACAGACAGACAGACAGACAGACAGACTTTTGGTCTCATGCAGCAATGCTATCTTAAATGTATGTTATTGGGCAATCTGTGGGATGAATTGACATGACTATAAGGACATGGAAGGTTGAAGCCTTGTGTGCCCCCGAGGCACACAGTATCGGCGCCCTTGCTTGTATGCATTTATGTGCTAAAGGGACATTGAAAGCTGTTTCACCATGCAATGTAATTCAATAAGGCGACTGTTTTTAGATCATTACTTTCTGATCAATGTTGAAGAACTAGTGAAGAACTATTTAAGAAATCTTACCAAAATGTGAATAATTCCAATACCTGTTTTATGTGATGAAGTTGAATTTTAAATTGATGTTATTTTTCATAGTATTGACACTAGGGATTTCAAAAACCCAGCAGTGGCAAAACATTAACATTTTGTGATGCTGTAAATGCGTTGTTAAGCCTAAATTATGCTTCATTGTATCATGTGACGAAAATGTTTGATCTACAAGCTCCCAGCATGTCACAGCTGCAACTGAGCTTGTGGATTGGCAATTTTCACTGCTCAACACCAGTGTGCGCCGAAGTATAAATCAACCATTTGCATAAATTGCTAAAACACTTGGGTAATCTCAGAATTCCAGACTTTAAATCTTTATAACTCCTAAACGAGAAATATATATATTTCAACTTATGCTTTTTTCACGAACTGATAAAAAAATACATAACGCCCATATTTTGAACGTAAAGGAATTTAGGCAACTTTCCACATTAGTAGTCTGATTCACTTTTTGTTTATTTGTTGGTGAATTTTACTTTATCTTTATTATAAAAAAAAATTATCCCACGATTTTGTAACCTATAATTATAGACAATGATGCAAATTCAACCAAAATGTTTATTTAGTTCCCTTGGCATGTTTGCAGTTTTTAGAATTGGGCTTTCATGCCAACTATCATCCTATTAATTCATAATATTGATTTGACCACATCACATGAAGCAGCCTTACCTTGAACAAACTTCTTATTATCATTACACGTGAGAGTCGGCAATTTTTTTTAATAAACGTTTAATCGCCCTGCTATCATTTATCATAGCGTACTTATATCTTTTTTTTTTTTTTCCATCAGTGTAATTTCTAATGCATTAATTCACCCTTTGTGTGTAACCTTATTTTTTGTATTGATTAAAAAACATTGACATTGATAGCACAGAAGAAAGGATGATTGATTAGTATCGAGGCAAAAAGCAAAAATAAGAAAACTTCCCAGATAAGAACACAATATAGCTGAATTACAATACCCCAACTTTCACACTCGCTCACTCCCCTTGCGTCCTCCATTCGCGCCTTAGCCCCGCCCCCAGCAAGGAGGAGAGGATTAAATGCGAGTACGGACAAATTGACTGGGTTGACCTCATAGGATCGGAATGCATTACGCTCACCCAGCGACATTTTAAGGTGACGACAAATTCGGCGATCACTTGGCGTGTCACAGAGCTGTGTGTGTATAGCTTGTCATTGCCATGAAAATATGCATGCGTATAGATATGCATGTATAGAATAGTATGCTACAGATGGAAGAAATGGAAAATGGAAGAATAGACAATTCATCAATAATTTGTTTGTGTTATCCTAACATTATTGGTGTGCAAAGGCATTTATTCCTGAAATAGTGAATGAAGCACCTGGATGGGCAAACTTACATTTCTGAATGGAATGCTGTCCGCGTCCCTCTGCTCGTACCACCCCCCCCTGCGCGACCCGACAGTCCCGCAACTGGGTAATGGAATTTGGCTCAAGAAAAAAATACTAGTTAAGGACAACATATAAGAGAAAATCTGTTTTTCTATTGCTTCCTGAATGAGAACCATTGATCCCACGGGGGAAATTTAGTTTCAAAATAGAGCCTTATTAAACGCACGCACGCACACACACACACACACACACACACACACACACACACACACACACACACACACACACACACACACACATCACATTGCTGTGTTTTGATCTTGTAGATCGGCTATTTTGGGCAAAGAAATTTAGAGAAGAAAGTAAAAAGCAGCTCTGTAGACCCAGTCAACTCAGTATTAGTTTATTAGTAGAGAGTTTAAATGGATCATGAGTCTGAAGCTCTCTATTTTCTGTGGTGCAATTTTATAAAATGAAAAGTTATGTTTGGCTTTGGTAAACATATGAACTTTATGGTATAAATCAGTTATGCAGATTAATGTAATAATATAAATCAGCAAATTAATGTAAATATTACTGTCATTGTTGAAATCATTGTTTATTACCTGAACAGATCACCTCCAGACTGGAACCGGAAGTGTTAGCCTTCATTGTTCTGCACTCCTTCAGTGAAGATTCAGAACCAACACAGGAAGACGCATCAATCAACCATACAGGTTGACGTGTAGAGGCTGTTCTACTTTCTGTTGAAACAACAGAGCCACAACCCAGCTGTCTACACACTACAGATGGTGCATTCAGGTTCCAGTCCGAGGTATTGTCTCTATGAACTGGTCTCCACTCTCCCTGGTGTTTCATTTCCAGTTTACCAGTACACTTACTGGTTCCTCCCACCAGCCTGACATCTGTACAGAGATAAGAGAGTAAATAGCAAAAAAATATAATAATAACAATAACCAAAAATGTATTAATTAATTGATTAATATTAAAAAAGAAAGCATATTCATTCATTATAACATAACAATTCAAATCAAAAGTGTAGTTTGCATTTATTTTTTATTTTTTATCTCAGGCTAGAAAGGTCAGTGTTATCTTATGAATCACTTCTGAAAACTTTTAGAATAAGGCAATTCTATTTATTTGTCTTCTTGTTGCCTCTTATGATAATTTATCCAAACCATGCTTCCTGCAACTTTCCTGTATTTATCGTGTTTTGCAAAGCACTGCAATCTTGTTTTAAAAGCACTTACAAGACGTTTTTCATTTTCATTACTATTATTACCTGAGCAGGTGAGTCCAACAGTCTTGTCAGGTGAGCAGGTGTTTCTAGTTGATTCTGAGGTTCTACAGTCCAGGAGAAAAAACTCACTGCCTTCACACTGGAACTCTTTGGTCCACATTGGAGCCTTCACTTCTCCACAGAGCGCCCCCTGGAGGACTGAAGGAGCCCCACAGCCAAGCTCCCTACAGACCACCTCTGCATCCTCCTGGTCAAAGTCACCTTCACACACTGAGACCCACGACTGATTAGACTTCACCTCCACTCTGCCTGAACACACACCAGTCCCATTCACCAACCTCACAGACTCTGGCGAGGGAGGGAGAGAGAGGGAGAGGGAGAGGGAGAGGGAGGGAGGGAGAGAGAGAGAGAGAGAGAGTATTACGTTATAACATTTCCTTTATGAAAGATATGTCATGCAAGGTAAGCAAGAACTTTACGTTTCAACAAAGACTACGTATTTTAATACTCTCATGCACGCACACATGCGCACGCAAACACACAATCCACTCGCATGTATAAATGGACACATACAAACACAATTACACACGCAAATATGGACACACATTCACCCTCTCACTCGGACAGGCATGGAAGAAAAATATTTTGAAAGATAGACAGACGGACGGATCGACTGACGTCATTGATTGTGTTACCTGAACAGATCACCTCCAGTCTGAGAGTATTCTGCGACCCAGGACCGAGAATAACTGTACTATCCATTACACACTCCCTCAGTGAAGATCCAGACTCAACGCAGGAAGCTGGAAGAGTCCATTTACGTTGAAGTACAGGACCATGACTCCTTTCTAATGAAACAGCAGAGCCACAGTCCAGCTGTCTACAGACTGCAGATGATGTATTGGAGTCCCAGTAAGAACTATACAAACCATCCACTGGTCTCCACTCTCCCTGGTGTTTTACCTCCAGTCTACCAGTACAGTTACTGATTCCCGACACCAACCTGATATCATCAGGCTCTGTTCAGAGACAAGAGAGTAAACAGCAAAAGAAAATTAATATTACTTTGTAATAGGCCAGGTCGAGCGGCTGAAAGGCAGAGATTATGTTTTCACCCTGTCCGTGTGTCCATCTGTGCACACTGCACAGCTGATCTTGGGCACCGTTGCATCGACTGGTGTGAAGCCCTGCATGCAGTGACCTCCCAGTAGCCTGGTAACCTCCATCACAGAACACACGTTCTGCTACTATCTCCTACAGATTTTGTCTGTTTCTCAATTATAATCTACTTTGGAATTGTACTTGATTGTAAACATCTATATACGTTGATATACAATGTATCTTATTGTTCTGCCCCTACATTGTAGTGGGCATGTTTAGTTGTTAATTGTGTGAAACAGCACCACCCTGTGGTAACCTGTGTAGGGTTTCTTATTTTCTTTATTGTCATGTGACTACAATTAAGGTACAATAAACTACACCTGTGCTGCCTGCAGTCAGTAGTCAAAGTCTTTAGCTCCAGTCTAAATGTTGTGTCTCTTGTCTTGCTAAAAGCAACGTGTGGGAGTGATTTGGATGTTTGATTATGTGATAGCAAGTCTGTAGATTAGCTCTGTTTGTCATGCTTTCTGTATTGTAACAGTAATTTGGAAATGTCTGTATTGTTGTTACAGTTTTACAAAATTAAGTACCAGTACCAGTAAACTTCATAAAAGACAACGCCTTCTCCGTGGAGTTTGTTGGGAAATGTTTAGCTGGTGGGCTAGCTGGCATCCTCAGCTAGTGAGGCCCACACGCTTATGATTTGCAGAAACATAAAGTAACAGCGACCAGGTGTCAGATGTGAGACTGACCCTGACTATAGCCTTATTCATATCCTATGTAGGCCTACTCGTGAACCACTACAAGTGCTTCAACTTATCTATTGATTATTTTTATTATAAGTAGGCATTATGATAGCCTTTCAGTTAGAGTTCAAAAGTATATAATTGTCTTCACCAATTGAATGCTACCTTAACTCTTTGCCTCAGCGACGAGAATGACGAGATTTTGAAATAATGAAATAATGTATTGGCGAGAGAGAGAAAGAGAGAGAGAGAGAGAGAGAGAGAGAGAGAGAGAGAGAGAAGAGAGAGAGAGAGAGAGAGAGAGAGAGAGAGAGAGAGAGAGAGAGAGAGAGAGAGAGAGAATTGTACTAGTCTATAATGTATTTACTTCATTTCATTAATGTTTTTCATGCAAAACAGACACAAATATGAAGACAGACAGACAGACAGGCAGGCAGGCAGGCAGGCAGACAGACACACAGACAGACACACAGACAGACAGCTCTCTGTTTTCTGTGGTGCAATTTTATAAAACTAGAACACACATGGCCCCTGGTGTGACTATTGTCATGGCAGACCCCTGACCAGTGTTGGTGCGGATCGGCGCAACGGTACGCCTCGCTGGTCCGCTTGTTAAGTTTGTGACGTCCACCGTCCGCCCACCCACTAGGCAATTTAAATTTAGGATGAAAAGTTAGATTTGGGTTTGGTAAACTGTATGGTATAAATCAGTTATGCATATTAATTTAGTAAAAATATAAATCAGCAGATTAATGTATATTACTGTCATTGTTAATGTTTGTTACCTGAACAGATCACCTCCAGACTATCAGTGGATCTATCAAACATCAGTTTTCCACACTCCTTCAATGAAGATTCAGAACCAACACAGGAAGATGCAATCTCCCATACAAGTTGACGTGTAGAAGCAGAACTAATTGTTGTTGAAACAACAGAGCCACAATCCAGCTGTCTGCAAACTACAGATGATGACTTCAGGTTCCAGCATCTACCAACCACTGGTCTCCACTCTATCTGGTGTTTCACCTCCAGTTTACCAGTACACTTACTGGTTCCTCCCACCAGCCTGACATCTGTACAGAGACAAGAGAGAAAACAGCAAAACAATAAAATAAATGAATACAAAATAACCCATATTGATTAATTAACATAATAATCCAAATCAAAAGTGGAGTTATATTCATCTTTTTATCTCAGGCGAGAAAGGTCAGTGTTATCTTATAAATCAGTTCTGAAAACATGCTTTTATGTTTGGACAATTATATTATATATTATATTTATTTGTCTTCTTATTGCCTCTTTTATGATAATTTATAGGGCTGGGACTCGATTAAAAAAAATAATCTAATTAATTAGAGGCTTTGTAATTAATTAATCGCAATTAATCGCATTTTAATCGCATATACATTTTTGACCTGAGAACAGTGAAAAGCATTTTTTTCAAATGGATTTTGGCATACGTCTTTAAGTACATGTACTCAAGAAGGTATTTGGTATGAGGTATTTGCACTTGCCTCTCGAGTATTTCCAATTTCTAATACTTTTACTTCTACTCCAGTAACTCCACTATATCTCAGAGGCAAATATTGTACTTTTTACTCCACTACAATTATTTGAAAACTTTAGTTACTAGTTACTTTGCATATTTCGATTATTATTATAAAACATTACAGTAACCATGTGAAAATAGCATATCTACAAGCGCAAGGCATTGTGAGCTTGTAGATCTGCTATTTTCCACCACTGGAGGCTGGTAGAGTGTGTTGTTGTTACTGTTGTTTTATAGTAGTTTAATTAATTATTAAATAAAAATCGCGCGCATGTGATCCGCACCGCATCGTGGAATCCCCCCCCCCCCCCAGCGCACCGTCGCCCCCCCCTAAACGGGACAAACGCGCGCGTAGGGGGAGGAATCCATTACAGATTCTGATTTGCCCAGCCAACATTATCAAGCAGGCATCATGTTTTCATGCACTGAGCTGGCTGCAGCTAACTTTATTGTTGTCTGTCATGTCTGAGAAGTGAGCACCACCGTCTGTTCCGCGGTGCAAAAATAGGTGCGATTAAAATGCGTTAATTTTTCTGTAATTAATTGATCGAAATTAACGCGATAGAGTCCCGGCCCTAATAATTTAATGTTAATATATGATGCTTTTCATCATTTATCTAGACCATGTTCCTGTAATCTTCCTGTAACTAGTGTGTTTTGTAAGGCACTAATAACCTTGTTTTTAAAAGTACTGTACAAATAAGGTTTTCATTATTACTATTAATAGTCCATACCCGGGAATGTGCACACTCAATAGACAGACAGACAGAGAGACAGAAAGACAGACAGACAGACAGACAGACAGACAGACAGACAGACAGACAGACAGACAGACAGACAGAGATTCCTAGAAATATAGAAAGATTACCTGAGCAGGTGAGTCCAACAGTCTTGTCAGGTGAGCAGGTGTTTCTAGTTGAGTTTGAGGTTCGACAGTTCAGGAGAACAGACTCACTGCCTTCACACTGGAACTCTTTGGTCCACATTGAAGCATTCACTTCTCTATAGAGCGCCCCCTGGAGGACTGAGGGAGCTCCACAACCAAGCTGCCTACAGACCACCTCTGCATCCTGCTGGTCAAAGTCACCTTCACACACTGAAACCCACGACTGATTAGACTTCACCTCCACTCTGCCTGAACACACACTAGTCCCATTCACCAACCTCACAGACTCTGTGTGGAGAGAGAGAGAGAGACAGAGAGAGAGAGAGAGAGAGAGAGAGAGAGAGAGAGAGAGAGAGAGAGAGAGAGAGAGAGAGAGAGAGAGAGAGCACACACACACACACACACACACACACACACACACACACACACACACACACACACACACACACACACACACACACACGTACATGAAGATAGACAGACAGGCAGGCAGGCAAGCAGGCAGTCAGACAGACAGACAGACCTTTCATGAACAAAGAGCACACACACACACACACACACACACACACACACACACACACACACACACACACACACACACACACACACACACACACACACACACACACACACACACAGACAGACAGACAGACAGACAGACAGACAGACAGACAGACAGACAGACAGACAGAGACACACACACACACACACACACACACACACACACACACACACACACACACACACACACACACACACACACACACACACACACACACACACACACACACACACACACACACACACACACACACACACACACACACGTGGATACACACACTTAAAAAAGCAGTAAAAAGCTCTCTGTTTTGTGTGGTGCAATCAATGTTATAAAACTAGAACTAGAACACACAAGGCCCCTTGTGTGAGTATTGTCATGGCAGACCCCTGAACAGTGTTTGTGCCAACATTTGTGCGGATTGGAGCATTGGAACAATTGGAAATTGGGGGCCCCATATGTGCCCCCTCGGGACCACAAGTGGCCCCTGGTGCATGTGGCTATTCTGATGGCAGACCTCTGACCAGTTTTGGTGCCAAGTCTGGTCTGCATGTTAAGTTTGAGACGTCCACCGTCCGCCCACCCACTAGGCAATTTTAATTTAGAAATGCTATATTTGGGTTTGGTAAACCTTATGGTATAAATCAGTTATGCAGATTAATTTAATACAAATATAACTCAGCAGATTAATGTAATTGTTACTGTCATTGTTTGTTACCTGAACAGATCACCTCCAGACTATCAGTGGATCTACCAGACATCATTGTTCCACATTCCCTCAATGAAGATTCAGAACCAACACAGGAAGATGCAATCTCCCATACAGGTTGATGTGTAGAAGCAGAACTAATTGCTGTTGAAACAAGAGAGCCACAACCCAGCTGTCTACACACTACAGATGATGACGTCAGGTTCCAGTATCTACCAACCACTGTTCTCCACTCTCCCTGGTGGTTCATCTTCAGTTTACCAGAACACTTACTGGTTCCTCCCACCAGCCTGACATCTGCACAGAGAAAAGATAGAAAACAACAAAACAATAAAAGGAATTAATACCAAATTACGCATATTAATTCATTAACATAATAATCCAAATCAAAAGTGGAGTTTGCATTTCATCTTTTTATCTCAGGCTAGAAAGGTTGTTATCTTATAAATCAGTTCTGAAAACATACTTTTATGTTTAGGTAATTCTATTTATTCGGTAAGTCTTCTTATTGCCTCTTTTATGATAATGCAATGTTAAAGTAATACTAGGTAACGTTTTCAACAAAACTAAAGTTAAATTGTATATCTTTTGTGAGTGGCAAAAGTTTCACAACACCCACTCCATGAATTTCACCCCCGGAAGCCTTTTATTTATATATTTTCTATTGAACGCTGTCGGGGGGGACTTTCCCGGGAAAATGACGTCATCTGGCCGGAAAACGGAGGCGGAAATGCACTGGTTTCCTGTTTGACCAGGAACTACCGCAACGGTTTCCTGTTTGGCCAGGAACTACCGCGCTAATAACAAAAAGGAACCTCACGCTGATTTTAAGAGAATGTAGGATTGGAAGATCGAAAAAGAACAGAAAAAGAAAGCACAGCTCATGGTAACTAATGCTCCACTGGCTAAGAGAAACGATCCGCAGATAGTATAAAACTATTAAAAGAACGCTTTTTGAAACGCTTCCGGCTTCCGGTGAAAACAAATGGAATTCTGGGTAATCGAGGACTACGGAAATTGTATGCAGTGACGGTAGTGACCAGCAGAGGTTGCTAAAAATCGTTATTTGTGAATCTGCATTGTACAACTTTAATAATTGTAATTTGATGCTTTTCATCATTTATCTAAACAGTGTTCCTGTAACTTTCCTGTAACTATTGTGTTTTGTAAAACACTTTAACCTTGTTTTTAAAAGTACTGTACATATAAGGTTTTCATTATTACTATTAATAGTCCATACCCGGGGATGTGCACACTCAACAGACAGACAGACAGACAGACAGACAGACAGACAGACAGACAGACAGACAGACAGACAGACAGAGATTCCTAGAAATATAGAAATATTACCTGAGCAAGTGAGTCCAACAGTCTTGTCAGGTGAGCAGGTGTTTCTAGTTGAGTTTGAGGTTCTACAGTTCAGGAGAAAAAACTCACTGCTTTTACACTGGAACTCTTTGGTCCACATTGAAGCATTCATTTCTCCATAGAGCGCCCCCTGGAGGACTGAAGGAGGTCCACAGTCAAGCTGCCTACAGACCACCTCTGCATCCTGCTGGTCAAGGTCATCTTCACACACTGAGACCCACGACTGATTAGACTCCACCTCCACTCTGCCTGAACACCAACTAGTCCCATTCACCAACCTCACAGACTCTGGAGAGAGAGAGAGAGAGAGAGAGAGAGAGAGAGAGAGAGAGATTCCCTCAAAGTACTCCTTCCATCTTCTCATCACACTGTCTCTGCTTGCTAGAACATACTACTCATACACCAAGTTGTCGGGGCCCGGGATCGTATCCATGACCTTGTGGTCTAATGGCGAAAGCTCTACCAACTGAGCTACCCGGATACATAATGCTCATCACTCTGTCTGACCTTCTCTTCAACTCAACCTGTTGATAAACTCTTCCTTTAGGATTATACCTACCCCATTTCTCCTCTCGTCCACTCCATAGTAGAACAGTTAAACCCCCTCCAAAACTCATGGCCTTGCCCATTGAGATAATCTCTCTAGAAGGGAGACCTGGGCTACAACAAGGTAGCTATAATGGTGAAATATTTCCTAAAATGTGTAAGAAATATAGATATGACATCTTGATTTGACATATCAGATGAAAAAAAAACAACAACAACATACAGTAATATCCTTTGCAATGAGCTGGAAAGTGGGCTTGGACGATTTTCTGCCAAGGATTGGTTTTGGTCCAAAACAAATGCTTGCAATGGTTTCAGAATCATTAAAAAAACCTCATTTGACCCCTCACATTAGAGGTCGTCGGGTAAAGCATGTAACCCGAAATACCCGGGTTCCGACCCGGACCCGGCTCGGTCACGGGTCCATTCACAAGAAGTGACTCCGGGTCCGGGCCGGAACCGTTTCAGTTTGTCTCGGGGCTCAGACTGTGAAATCGACGGTTCCACTAATACCCGAGTGGACCCGGCGAGCGGGGGGTCTCGGGGCTCAGACTGTGAAATGGACGGTTCCACTAATACCCGAGTGGACGGAGGGAGGGAGGGAGGGGAGTCGCTCAGAAGATAGACTGGCAGTGACGCAGTCAAAAACTGGCTGCAATTTATTTTATCATATCACTACATAATGTTATATCATTGACCTAAATGGCGATAATATATATTAACAAGGATAGGATGATTCAAAAATCTTTATGTCTGTATTAGCCTTGATTATCGTCTTGACCGAAGGCTCTGTCTGTATTAAGAACAACTTTGGACAGGTGGAAAACTTTAGTTAAACTTGCAGAGTGGCGCATTACTTTACCTGAGTTACATCTTCTGATAGTTGTACTTGAATGTTGACATGATCCTGTTTATTGTTTCACTACCACGAGCAAAGACTACAGCGCATATTAACGGCGCTGATCAACACACACGTTGAAAGGCTAGGGGGAAAAAATACCAAGGATTCGACAGTGATGTCACTATGCAACAAGGAAGTAGCACTCGAAGTTGGTTTAAAGCTGGTTTAAAGATAGCAAGGATTTGTCGGCGATGTGACATCACTGACGAATCCTTGGACATGTGACCCATGCCAGTTATATCAAATACTGTCGATTAACTTAACGCTTTGGTTAATGGTTCAAAATGCTAAAACAGTCGAGTTGTCATAGCAAGTTGTTACCCGGTATGCTCTGCAAAGCACAATGGAAACTCCAAAGCCAATTATAATTAGAAATTAACGTGGATTACAGTTGGCAATGAAGAAGGAATACACACATCTAGAACGTGGATTTATTTTGTATTTATAAACTGTCCAATGAGCATTGCCTGGGATTATACATCACAACCATGGAGGCTGTACATTTAGGTAAGAAAGTATGAAACAAGTCTTATTTAACGCTGGACAACTACAACTAGAAATGATTTTGGCAAACAATTTTGCGTTCGGGTATTTCGGGGCCTCGGGTTATGTACGGGTTCGGTTCTTGTATGTCACGGTTCTATACGGGTCGGGGTCCGACAGCTCTCGGTACTGTTCGGGTCCCGGAACTCAGTGTCCATTCGGTTCCAGGTAATGTTTTCGCAGGTCCATTCGGGTATCGGTCCTTCATATTGGACTATGGGCCGGGTCCATTCGGTTTCGGGTAATTTTTTCACGGGTCCATTTGGGTACGGGTCTTTATATTTTACCCGTGAAGACCTCTACCTCAAATGCTACTTAAAGCAGAATTCAATTTAGTATTTTTTTCCCTTAAACGGTTAAGGGTACCCCAATTTTCAGCAGCTGTCACAGATTCCCCTAGGGAAATTGAATTTTAATCTTTGTGAGATGCGTTACTAGACACCATTACAAACACATTAGTGAAGAAATGTCTTGATAAGGAATTTATTCCCAGATAGGACATTTTTCTGATATTCCCTGACTTAGTGTTTTTTTTCATGGTTACGGGTTTCAAGTAGTGTTTGAGTGGCCACATGTGGAGGAGTACTATGTATACGTTACGGTAGAAGGAGACAAGGAAACTCTGCAGAGCCTGCACTTTATGTACACTCGGTGAAAGCCGCTCCAAGCACACTTGGAGTGCCCTTTCGGCTCTTCCACTTGGCTCCTCCACTCTGCTCCTTCAAAAAGCCCTTTACCAATTTGAACAAAACTATTTCCGGGTCAAGCTGGAGCGAGTGTGTGTGAGCGAGTGAGCAGAGATTTTGGGTAATGGAATTTGCTTAAGAAAAAAATACTAGCTAAGGACAACATAAGAGAAAAGATAATCTGTTCTTACATCGCTTCCTGAATGAGGCCCATTGATCCCACAGGAGAAATTTAGTTTCAACAAAGAGCCTTATCACGCACACGCGCGCACACACACACACACACACACACACACACACACACACACACACACACACACACACACACACACACACACACACACACACACACACACACACACACACACACACACACACTTTCACATCATATTGTCCCAGTCAACTCAGTATTAGTCTATTAATAGAGCGTTTAAATGGATCATGAGTCTGCAGCTCTGTTTCCTGTGGTGCAATTTTATAAAATGAAAAGTTGGGTTTGGGTTTGGTAAGCATATGAACTTTTTTGGTATAAATCAGTTATGCAGATTAATTTGATAACAATATAAATCAGCAGATTAATGTAAATATAACTGTCATTGTTGAAATCATTGTTTATTACCTGAACAGATCACCTCCAGACTGTAACCGGAAGTGTTAGCCTTCATTGTTCTGCACTCCCTCAGTGAAGATTCAGAACCAACACAGGAAGACGCATCAATCAACCATACAGGTTGACGTGTAGAAGCTGTTCTACTTTCTGTTGAAACAACAGAGCCACAACCCAGCTGTCTACACACTACAGATGATGCATTCAGGTTCCAGTCCGAGGTATAGTATCTATCAACTGGTCTCCACTCTCCCTGGTGTTTCACCTCCAGTTTACCTGTACACTTACTGGTTCCTCCCACCAGCCTGACATCTGTAGAGATAAGAGAGTAAATATATTATAATGATGATGATGATGATGATGATGATATTATTAACAATAACAATAACACATAAATAAATAATAATACAATTAAAGAAATACGCATACACAATCATAATAACATAATTCAAATACATCGTATTAATCACTTCTGAAAACTTTTATGTTAAAGGGACTACACCATGAATTTTAACTTTTTCTTATTTTTTGTGTGTTTTTGGTCTCCCCTACCTCTCTTCTATCCCCAAAAATACCCCAGTTTTATCACTCAGGCTTTCACAGCAAATCTGGGGTTTTCTGTAAATTGGTCTCAAAACAGGCCAAACTGATTTGGTCCCTGACGTGACGGGTCAGGGTACAATCCCTCCCGTTTTTCAGTTCCAGTTTTTTTTTTCTTATTTTTTTTTTTTTACTTTTTCCACTGAGGAGATAACATGCATACAAACTGGCTCAATAGCGCCCCGTGCCAAACAGGACAATGTGGTATTGCAGGTGCTTTATAAGCCAGAGAGAAGTTAGTTGGAATGAGTATATCTAAGGCTTGATTTAGGCTCAAACGTTTTGAAAAAAAAATCAGGGACATAAACAATATGATATTAAATATTATTATTATTTTTTAAATTCATGGTGTAGTCCCTTTAAGGCAATTCTATTTATTTGTCTTCTTCTTCTTGCCTCTTTTATGATAATTCTTAATGTTAATTTTATACTTTTCATAATTTATCTAAACCATGCTAAGTTCTTCTAACTTTCCTGTAAATATTGTGTTTTGTAAAGCACTGTAATCTTGTTTTTTAAAAGCACTGTACAAAACGTTTTTCATTATTACTATTATTACCTGAGCAGGTGAGTCCAACAGTCTTGTCAGGTGAGCAGGTGTTTCTAGTTGAGTCTGAGGTTCTACAGTCCAGGAGAAAGGACTCACTGCCTTCACACTGGAACTTTTTGGTCCACATTGGAGCCTTCGCTTCTCCATATAGCGCCCTCTGGAGGACTGAAGGAGCACCACAACCAAGCTGCCTACAGACCACCTCTGCATCCTGCTGGTCAAAGTCACCTTCACACACTGAGACCCACGACTGATTAGACTTCACCTCCACTCTGCCTGAACACACACTAGTCCCATTCACCAACCTCACAGACTCTGGGGGGGGGGGGGGGGAGAGAGAGAAAGAGAGAGAGAGAGAGAGAGAGAGAGAGAGAGAGAGAGAGAGAGAGAGAGAGTGATTAAGTCTCTTTATTAAGCCAATGCAACAACCATGTAGCTATCATACTGTATATGAGACTCTTTTTTTTTTACTACAAACGAGCCCAAAAGCGCACCCAAATAAGCCCCAAATCACTTATACAATAAACAGACCTGCAAACGCAGCTCATCGCGTCGGAGACAGGCAGAGAGTCAGAGACACGCGCGAGAGAGAGAGAGAGAGACAGAGAGAGAGAGAGAGAGAGAGAGAGAGAGAGAGAGAGAGAGAGAGAGAGAGAGAGAGAGTGAGAGAGAGAGTGAGACGGAGAAAAAAAACTCAACCGAGAGGGGGGAGAAAACAACCGTGTGTGCGTGGGGGGGGGAGAGACACACGGACAGAGGGAGCGAGAGAGAGAGAGAGAGAGAAAGAGAGAGAGAGAGAGATGACGTTATAACCTTTCCCTTATGAAAGATATTTCATGCAATGTAGGCAAGAATTTTACGTTTCCACAAAGTCTATTTTCACACACACACACACACACACACACACACACACACACACACAGATAGACAGACAGGCAGGCAGGCAAGGAAGAGACATATTTAGTAAGATGGACGGACGGACGGATGGATGGACGGACAGACAGACACGATAAGTCACACTGAAGCCATTGTTTGTGTTACCTGAACAGATCACCTCCATTCTGAGAGTATTCCGATACCCAGCTTGGAGAATAACGTGACTATCTGATACACACTCCCTCAGTGATGATCGAGACACAACGCAGGAAGAGGGAATGATCCATTTACGTTGAAGTACAAAACCATGACTCCTTTCTATTGAGACAGCAGAGCCACAGTCCAGATGTCTGCACACTACAGATGATGTATTGAGGTTCCAGTCAGAATTATAATAACCATCCACTGATCTCCACTCTCCCCTGTGTTTTAGTTCCAGTCTACCAGTGCAGTTACGGGTTCCCCCCACCAACCTGAAATCATCAGGCTCTGTACAGAGACAAGAGAGGAAGCAGTAAAAAAGTTATGTTACTTTTATCAGGCCAAGCCGAGCGGCCGAGAGGCGGGGATTATGTTTTTGCCCCTGTCTGTGTGTGTGTGTCTGTCTGTGTGTGTCCATCTGTGCACAGCTGACCTTGGGCACCGTTGCATCGATTGCTGTAAAACCCTGCATGCGCACTCCCAGTAGCCCTAGTATCCTCCACCCCAGAACACACTTTCTGCTATTATTCTTACAGATGTTGTCCAAACCTCACACAAATCGGTACACATCATCTCTGGAGTCAGGTGATAAACCTTTATCAGTCAGATCTTTCATATTCCAGGCAGTCTGATTGGCATACCACAGATCATTATTATGTTATAATCTACTTTGAAATTGTACTTCATTGTAAATCTAGGATTTGGTCAACATGGTCCACATCTGTAAACGTTGATATACAACGTATATTATGATTTGCAGAAACATACAGTACCAGCGACCAGGTGTGAGACTGGCCCTGATAGCCTTATTCATATGCTATGTACTCTGAGAACCACTACAAGTGCATTAACGTATTTATTGATTATTTTTATTATATGTAAGTATGCATTATGATAGCCTTTCACATACAGTTCAAAAGTTTGGAATCACTATAATTGTCTTCACCAATGTAATGCTACCTTAAGGTAGCATCGATCGTAGCATTACATTGGTGTAGAGACAAGAGACAGACAAGACATTGGTAAAACTACTGTTTCTATTTAAAATAACAGTTCACTCACTCACTCACTCACTCACTCACTCACTCACTCACTCACTCACTCACTCAGAGATTTGTGCATTTATAGAAAGATTACCTGAGCAGGTGAGTCCAACAGTCTTGTCAGGTGAGCAGGTGTTTCTAGTTGAGTTTGAGGTTCTACAGTTCAGGAGAACAGACTCACTGCCTTCACACAGGAACTCTTTGGTCCACATTGAAGCATTCACTTCTCCATAGAGCGCCCCCTGGAGGACTGAAGGAGCCCCACATCCAAGCTGCCTACAGACCACCTCTGCATCCTGCTGGTCAAAGTCATCTTCACACACTGAGACCCACGACTGATTAGACTTCACCTCCACTCTGCCTGAACACCAACTAGTCCCATTCACCAACCTCACAGACTCTGGAGGGAGGGAGGGGGAGAGAGAGAGAGAGAGAGAGAGAGAGAGAGAGAGAGAGAGAGAGAGAGAGAGAGAGAGAGAGAGAGAGAGAGAGAGAGAGAGAGAGAGAGAGAGAGAGAGAGAGAGAGAGAGTCAGTCAGTCAGTCCATTCAATGTTCACTGTTCGATTATGATACGCAGAGTAGCGATGTGGTCAGTACGTGACCTGTCATGGCGAAACCCTGCTTGCTCTGCTCTTAATCTTTTTTTGGTCTCCAGTCTGCTGGGACTTGTTCCTGTTCCCAGATATTTCGTAGGAGGGGCTGTAGCATCTCTGCTGATGTTGTTGGGTTTGCCTTGAATTTATTCATTTATTTATTCCAAAAGAGGCGCTCTGACACAGCTTTGGAATGATCGATCGTCACTCAGAGAAGAAGTAGTCGGATGTGACGTCATTCCAAAAAAACAGACATCCATCCACCCTGATATGACTCTGGGATTTTTAGAAAAACACTCCTATCCAATCCAGTTTATTTTTTTTGCATTGAAAACCAACCGTTTTCAACGATCCATAGCCCCAAAATGGCCGATCGTGGATGGAATGTTATTGTCCCAGTGGATACACGGATCCCTCCGCCTACCCACGGGGACTTTTTCTTTTCTGTACACAACGTGGCTCCCACGGCGTTTCAACAATCGTCTATTTAAGGTAATTACACTGGCAAGGGGATAAAAAAACGATGTTTAAAGGGACCACACCATGAACAGGTTGTAAGCCTAAAAAACATCCAGATATTTTTTCTCACAATCTGACTGTCTGTCATTCCAAGCGTTTTCAGCTGCAATACCAAAACGTCCTTTTGGGCAGGGGGGGGGGGCTACTGAGCAATTCTGTCTGGCCATCATCAATGCAATGGCAAGGCACTTGCCTTGCCATTCTGAAATGGCCTGTTCAGACACGCCCATTCTGAAAATCTCTGAAATGAGAATGAATGACTGAATGTTAAAAAAAAATATTTTTTGGGGTACAAGAGACACTGGGGAGCCCAGAAAATACCCCCCCCCCAAAAAAAAATAATGAAATTCATGGTGTGGCCCCTTTAATATCATGGCAGGTAATGTGTTAATGGAGGTGGTCGGTTTAGGACTTCCTCGAAATGTTCCACCTGGCATCTCTGTTCTGCTTCACTGGTGATGGTCTTGCCATTTTTATCCTTTACTGGCTTACTTGGGTTGGCGTTTTTTTCCTGACAGAGTGCGTGTTATTTTGTATTATCTGTTCTTGTTGTTCAGTCTGGCTGCATTTTTCTGCTTCTTCTGTCATGTTATGGATGAATCGACTTTTGTCACCTCTTGCGCTTTTCTTAACTTGCTTCCAAGTACTTTGCTCGCAGGTCTTCTTTCTCATGTGGATCTTGACACTGGTTGATCTTCTGTTTCAGCTCTTTCCTCTGTTCTATCTTATCCCACGTCTCTTGTGTCAGCCACAATTTAAGTTTTCGCCCCCTCTTGCCTAAAACGTCTGCACATGTGGTCTTCCAGGTGTTCTGTCCAGTGGTTTTCAATAGCTGTTTTGTTTAATCCTGCTACTACCTCAAGTTTATGCTTGACTTTGTAGTTGAACTCTTCTCTTTTCCTCCTTGAGCCATCCCAAACTAAACTTAACCCATGTTGTCTACCCTGAGTCATCCCAAACTAGCAAAGCGAGTTGGTAATAGGTGGGTCATGGGCTTGAGGCCGAGTAGTAGTAGTGTCAGTTTGTTTTGGGAGGTCTGAAGACTTTTTTAGTGACATTGAACAAGTTTCCTGAAAGCATGAAGTCAGTTAGCACAATTGTTAGCTTTAAGTTCTCCATTAAAAGGTTGCTGAATACAACCTGGTCCTGGTTATAATAGTTTGATGTGTTAATACACATATTTATTCCCTATACTACATACCGACCCACCCCAATGAAAGCTCTCTGGCTATTTTGTGTTTTCCTTTCAACTGTCTGTCTGTCTGTCTGTCTGTCTCTGTCTGTCTGTCTGTCTGTCTGTCTGTCTGTCTGTCTGTCTGTCTGTCTGTCTGTCTGTCGGACTGTCTGTCTGTATCTATCTATTATATAGATCAGGGGTTTTCAACCGGAGGTATTGTAGGTGATCCATGGCAATGCATTTTTTACTTTTAATAAGTTAAAGGAGTTCTTACTGTATTGTATGTGTGATATGAAATGTGAGCTTACCATAATCACAGTAATCCTTAATCATATTCCATTATATTCAAACAAAATCATTGTATTTTATTAGATATTATATTGATTTTGATATATTGATATAGATAGATGAAATAAGATTTCAGACTTTACATATTACTTATGGTTGAAGTCATCGTTTGTTACCTGAACAGATCACTTCTAATCTGTCTTCGGAAATGTAAGACGTTATTGTTCCACACTCCCTCAGTGAAGACTCAGTACCAACACAGGTGGATGCAATCCCCCATATAGGTGGATACATACCAGACCAAAACGCCAAACTAACTTTACTCTTTGTTGAAACAGCAGAGCCACAGTCCAGCTGTCTACACACTACAGATGCTGACTTCATGTTCCAGTTCTTATAAACCATATCCACTGGTCTCCACTCTCCCTGGTGTTTCATCTGCGGTCTACCAGTACAGCTACTGGTTCCTCCCTCCAACCTGACATCATCAGGCTCTGTGCAGAGACAAGAGAGTAAGCAGTAAAAAGGCAATATTACTTTCATTAATATAGTTTTGTTTTGTTTTGTTTATAAATGCATAATTATTTGTTTTTATTGTCTCCGCAAATCGCTACATATACCTTTAGTCAAGTGATCAAGACGCATCTCTGTTCTGCGTGCGTGTTATTTTGTATTATCTGTTCTTGTTGTTCAGTATCCCTCCGATTTTTCACATTCCAGCCTGATTGGTGAATTCCCAACATTGCTGGCCCACACTAACCTACCTGGCCTGGCGGAAAAAGTGCTCCGAGGAGCACTTTTTCTAGTTTTATTTTAGGTTTAACAAAACACAAAGGTTTAACGTTTGTGTTTTGTGTTTTGTGTTTTGTGTGTTGCGTTTTGCGTTTTGTGTTTGTTTTGCCTGGAGAGCTGTGGAGAAAGCTCACTACATAAATGATCTTCAGTGTAACAGAGAACATGGATTGGTTTTAGTCGTGGTTTATCGGTTGAAGTCCAGGAGATGTTCTGTGTTTCTGCTGTTTAATGCTTTTTTATTTAACATTCACAGGGTGGGAATAAGTAACTGTGTGGTTTATATCAAAACACACACAAATAAAAGATATACAGGAATGAATTTGAACATAATTTTAAAGTAAAAAACATTTTTTACTCAAATATTTGCTTCCGGAGGCCCCTAGAACAATATATTCCGAGATGGGGGTCTGCGGCCAAATACGTATAATTTTGGGGGTCCTTGACATGAAAAGATTTGAAAACCACTAATTTCTGTAGTTGCTCAATGTTGTCTTGATTAATTCCACATCTAAAATGACTAGTTTGAAAGTGTGTGTGTGTGTGTGTGTGTGTGTGTGTGTGTGTGTGTGTGTGTGTGTGTGTGTGTGTGTGTGTGTGTGTGTGTGTGTGTGTGTGTGTGTGTGTGTGTGTGTGTCCGATCACATCAATTGAATCTCTCTGACATGATCTTTCTCTGATGTGTATGTCAAAAATAAATAAATAGGCCATCTGCGATTGGATTGACTGGACTAGATACTGTATAATAATAATAAAGTATTTTCTCTTAGTAGTAGTATGAGAATATGAGAATCAACTAGTGAATGTGATGCAGGTTGTGATGAGTTTTCACTGTACCTGGGTCAGACTCAGCTGGAGTAGAAGGACCTAAACACACATATGAGTACAATAAATCATAAATAATAGCCAGAAATGTTTACATTATAATACTGTCATAATGCTTATCAGCATTGTCTCTCTCTCACACACACACACACACACACACACACACACACACACACACACACACACACACACACACACACACACACACACACACACACACACACACACACACACACACACACACACACACAGCTTCGCTGTTCCGTGCACATGGTAATGGTCAATGGCCGGGTTTCCCAAACGAATTTCAGCTTGTGCGTAGCCTAGAAGCTGCGTAAGAGCCTCCACGCAGCTGCACAGTAGCAACCCCGCTACGCACTATCTTCATTAGTAGCAGCTGTTTGTGCCCTACGTGCCATCTAAACTGGCTTCGGGAGACACCATCGTCGTAGGTTCTCAAGTGCACGACGTTACGTGTGTGCTAAACTAAGTTCGGGAAACAGCATGCACGTAAAGACCTCCTGGGTAAAGCCTACGTAAACTACATAGTGCTGTCCTACGCTACAAAGCAGTTTAAACACCCTTTGCGAATTTATACAGTGAAATGGATCATAAAAATACCACACACACACACCTATATATATATATATATATATATATATATATATATATATATATATATATATATATATATGTATATATAATTAGGGGCCGGCGCGTAACGTGCGACGCCTATCCCAAAAGAACAGATCTGCAAGCTATCAACACGGCATGTCGCAGTGTGTTGATAGCTTATATGTCTGTTTTTTGGGATAGGCGTAGGGCGAGCGGCTGTTAGGAGGAACTGCTGCGCTGGTTCTATGTGTAGCCCCCACAGTCAAATTAGCCACAAGCGGCGTGCAACAGACCAGGCTATCGGGCTCAGGCTTATTGGCATGACTGGTAACACGTCGGACTGGCGAGTGGGAGCTTTGGGTTCAATCCCAGCTCACTGCTTCCACTACATATGCATGAACCCGGCGTACTTTCACACGGATGATCCGATCATCTGATAAAAATACTGTCGGTGACAGAGCCAACTGTCAGGTGTCCTGAAGCAGTCCACTCTAAATATAACGTTTGAATAATATATTTATGCATTAAATTACAGCGGTGAGGTGACATCTGCCAGGTAAATAAAACACTTAAGTGTCCCCATTGTGCAAGTCAAATACCAAAAGTAAAAGTATGCAGAATGTCCCATTTCCCAAGTCTACTATGTATAAAAATCTTTTGAAAACAGCAGATCTACAAGCTTGTGACACGTTGTGAGCTTGTAGATCTGCTATTTTCAAAAGATTTTTTAACCATTCATAAACATGGCGAGCGCAACAGCTGTCACTTTGTGAGAGGAACTGGGGACTTTCATCATAACGTTTAACTATAAAACTTAGAAATTAAGGAAACATGTTTAGCTCAGCATCATTTATATACCTTTAGTTAACTTGGCATATGCTTAATATTTTTATCAGATGATCGGATCATCCGTGAGAGTACAATTTGTAAACTTCGGGTTCATAGAGCATGAACCAGCACAGCGGCTCACCCTATCCAAAAGAACAGATCTGCAAGCTATCAACACGGCATGTCGCAGTGCGTTCACAGCTTGTATGCCTGTTTTTTGGGGTAGGCACGTTACGCACCGGCCCGGCCGTAATTAATACATACATATATATATATAAATATATATATATATATATATATATATATATATATATATATATATATATAGGCAAAAAGGCTGGCAAAGTATTGTGCTGTCTCTGCTATAATTGGCAGCCGCCAGATATGGCGGAGACACTGTCACTTATACCTATAGACTAGAGTACTGAGTGACATGCTTATTGTATCATGAAGACATATGCCATGATTTTGAGAATGTAACCTTAAAGCAACGTTTTCTCTTCTACCCCGAATTTGAACTCGGTTTCCTGCGCAAGTGCTGACATGTTTTTACCATTGAGCTAATAGAGCCTGCATGCTTGCTCAGGGGATAAATTGAATCTTGACCATTAGGTCAGAATTCGTGTCAGATCCTGTGTCTAGGTGAGACATGACCTTTGACTCTAAATGTCTCAATAAAAGAGCAGGGAGACAAAATACAACCACCCTGATTGTATGAGTTATATTGTATATTGTATCTGTAATAATGTGTGTCCTTGTATGCTCTTATGTGGACATGAATACATTACTAACCCATTCAATCTGGGAACGCATCAGTGTCATTTTAGATTTCTTAAGCAATTTTTTGACAAATCATGAACATTTGTCCAAATGAGATAAAAATGGTCGCTTTAAAAATATATACATTATATTCAAAGATTTGCACAAATTTTCAAGATAAAAAAAAAATAGCAGATCTACAAGCTCATAGCGCGGCACCGAGTGCCGCGCTATGAGCTTGTAGATCTGCTATTTTTTAATAGGCCAAAGTATAAAATAATGGTTAAAGTGGTTACACAGATGCGTTCCCGGTTTTGATGGGTTAAAGTGTGTGTGTGTGTGTGTGTGTTTGTGTGTGTGTGTGTGTGTGTGTGTGTGTGTGTGTGTGTGTGTGTGTGTGTGTGTGTGTGTCTGTGTGCGTGTGCATGTGTGCGTGTGTGCGCTAATGACTCACGGCAGAGTTCGGGAGCCTCGTCGCTGTTGTCCAGACAGTCGTTGTCTCCGTCACACTTCCATCTCTCCTGGATACAGCGGTTGTTCTTACAGGCAAACTCCCCCGGCTGGCACTGAGGAGGAGGGATGTAGGACGGGTTGGCTAGCGGAGGAGAGAGAGAGAGAGAGAGAGAGAGAGAGAGAGAGAGAGAGAGAGAGAGAGAGAGAGAGAGAGAGAGAGAGAGAGAGAGAGAACACAATAATAAAGACATGAGGTGAGAAAGTACAGAGAATACAGAGAGAAATAAACTTCTTCAACAAGACAAAACGAGGGTGGTCCGTGTTTCCCATAGCTAGGCAACCGACCAGAGACAACATGTATAAATTATATATGTGTGTGTGTGTGTGTGTGTGTGTGTGTGTGTGTGTGTGTGTGTGTGTGTGTGTGTGTACGTGTGTACATGTGTATGTGTGTGTGTGTGTGTGTGTGTGGTCGGTCTTTTCATAGATCTATTTCGCTACGATGGGTGTTACGAGCGCACCAGGGCGCTCGTAACAAACTGCTGCGTAGGACAGCACTCAGGGCTACAGCCTCTCCCAGGAGTAGGATACGTGCATGCTGTTTCCCGAATGTAGTTTTAGAAGACACGTAACGCCGTGCACTTGAGAACCGACGACGATGGTGTCTCCCGAAGCCAGTTTAGATAGCACGTAGGGCACAACCAGCTGCTACTAATGAGGGTAGAGCGTAGGTTTCGCCGTGTCCCAGCTGTGTAGGAGGCTCTTACGCAAGCTGCGTAGGCTACGCACGACCTGAAATCGCTTTAGGAAAACCCGGCTCTTACGTGCCTGCTAAGGTACTGCGCAGCCTGTGTGGACGCACGTAAGACCCTTCGTAGGACCTGCGCAGCATCTACGCAGCATCTCTACGCAGCATCTCTACGCATCTCTTTGGGAAACGCGGCCAATGTCTGTGTGCAAATGCAGAGCAATTGCTCCAGCCACTGAGGAGAACCGGGCAGAAGAGTTTTTGGGCTCACCGCACACACAGCTTTGTAGAATTATAGGAGGATTAAAGGAGCACTTCACCCATTTTCTACCTATATTCATATACTTGGTCCTCACTAATGCTCATTATAATATGGCACCATTTTTGTCTACTAGGTCTGTGTTTCAGAGGAGGGCTGAGGACAGTTCAGAAACCTGCCTACCAGTGACATCATTGACTGGGAATCAAAGTTATTAGAAACTGCAGTCTTTCTTGTCCTGAAAGGTTAGCATAATAGATGCCATTGTTCTCGCATTCATAAAGAAATTAAAGTTGAAATCTTGTTTGAAAAGACCAAACCTGCCTAACGATGATGTCACTGGTAGGTAGGTTTCTGAACTGGCCACAGCTCTCCTCCAAGACACAGACTGAGACAGAAATGGTGCCATATTATAATGAGCATTAGTGAGGACAATTATATGAAGATAAGGTTGAAAATGGGTGAAGTGCTCCTTTAATTTACCCTGACCAGCAGTGGTAGGAGAAGATATAATAGATATATAATAGTAGAGCAGCAAAATTGATTGATTGATTGATTGATTGATTGATTGATTGATTACTTTATTAGACTGTAATGTGAACAGCACGTCCGGGGGACTTGTTTCCATTGTGGTCCTAACAGTAGGCCTATACCATCACAGTATGCCCATACACATGTATAGGCATACTGTGGCAATTTTAATTTCACAATGAAGGATTCATTCTATTCCTCAACTGGAATTAGAGTCTAAAATTAAATTTAATCAGAGATTATTAACTTGCTGCTTGATTGACACAATCTGCAAACTCAATGCAACTCAATGCAATCTAAAACCAATTTAATGTCAGTTTATTTACAGTTTGCAAAACTTCATAATCCATACCAACTCCATACAAACAACCATACTCCATACCCCCACCCATTTCACTCAGACACCATTCAGTGCTTCACATAGGGCATAAGAATAAAAAAACAACATTTCAAGACATTCTGTAAAAGATATTTCAAAGCACAATAAAATAAATAAAATAGAGAAGTAAAAACAAATAGAGGCCTAGGTTTTCACTTTTTACAGGGGCCAGTTCCGAATTGCAGCCATCTGTAAGTGCTCTTTTAAAGCGGTTTTGAAGGAGAGTAAGGATTCACATGTTTTTTTGGGGGGGTATTGTGGCATAGCAGTAGAACAAATTGAATCCCTTTGTCAGGAATGCGGAATGACTGAACCCAAAATGCAGAACCACAAGCAGAAATAGTTTCAATTCAAGGATTTATTAAAGTCAAGATTAAGCTTACAGCCAAGCATAGGAAAAGCGGCAAACAGGAAGGCAAACCTTACAGTAGCATACGACAACGAACAAGACTCTCCAAGGCAGCTCTCAGGAACAACAAAGTATGTACTGACAATGGCCACGTTTCCCAAAGAGATTCGTAGAGATGCTGCGTTGAGCATCTGCGCAGGTTCTACGACGGGTCTTACGTGTGTCCACACAATCTGCGCAGTACCATAGCAGCCACGTAGATTTCAGCTCATGCGAAGCCTACGCAGCTTGCGTAAGAGCCTGGGACCCGGTGAAACCTACGCTCTACCCTCATTAGTAGCAGCTGGTTGTGCCCAACGTGCAATCGCTTCCCACGTCCACGGCGTTACGTGTCTGCTAAAACTACATTTGGGAGACAGAATGGCGTATCCTACTCTCCTCCTACTTCTGCGAGAGGCGTAGCCCTGCAGTGCTGGCCTACGAAGCAGTTTGTTACTAGCGCCCTGGGCCGGTAGTAACACCCATCGTAGCGAAATAGATCTATGAAAAGACCGACCGACCGACCGACCGACCGACCGACCGACCGACCACACACACACACACACACACACACACACACACACACACACACACACACACACACAACGCGGGCAGCTGCGCTGCTTCTAGCCCTGATTCAGAGCGTTAGTGGGTACAGCCACACATGTCCTTAAAGCGTCCGTCAAGTTTCCGTACGGACGCCGGAAGTCCCATCCACTCCCATGTTAAGTTTAAAACCGGAAGTACCGTTCCGTTTTTTTTTTAACATGGGAGTGGATGGGACCTCCGGCGTCCGTACGGCAACTTGACGGACGCTTTACGGACATGTGTGGCTGTAGTTCACTAATGCTCTGAACCAGGGCTTCGTCCTCTATATGCATGAACCCGAAGTTTACAAATTGTACTCTCACGGATGATCCGATCGTCTGATAAAAATATTAAGCATATGCCAAGTTAACTAAAGGTATATAAATGATGCTGAGCTAAACATGTTTACTTAATTTCGAAGTTTTATAGTTAAACGTTATGATGAAAGTCCCCAGTTCCTCTCACAAAGTGACAGCTGTTGCGCTCGCCATGTTTATGAATGGTTAAAACATCTTTTGAAACTAGCAGATCTACAAGCTCACAACACTTCACAAGCTTGTAGATCTGCTATTTTCAAAAGATTTTAATACATATTAATTTTGGGAAATGGGACATTCTGCATTCCTTTTGATATTTTAAGTATATTTAATTTACTTGCATAATGGGGACACTTTAGTGTTTTATTTACCTTGCAGATGTTAACTCACCACTGTAATTTCATTCATAAATATATTATTCAAAAGTTGTATTTGGAGTGGACTGCTTCAGGACATCTGACAGTTGCCTCTGGTATTTTTATGATCCATTTCACTTTCGCAAAGGGTGTTTAAACTGCTGTGTAGCGTAGGACAGCCCTACGTAGTTTACGTAGGCTTTACGTAGACTTCGTCCAGGAGGTCTTTACGTCTATGCTGTCTCACGAATGTAGTTTTAGCACACACGTAACGAGAACCTACGACGATGGTATCTCCTGAAGCCAGTTTAGCTGGCACGTTGGGCACACACAGCTGCTACTAACGAAGATAGGGCGTGGCGGGGTTGCTACTGCGCAGGTGCGTGGAGGCTCTCACGCAGCTTCTAGGCTACGCAGGAGCTCAAATTCGTTTGGGAAACCTGGCCAATGAGTGTGTGGAATGAGTCCAGTTTTATAGGCAGCAGGGTGATTAGGGAAGTGTTCACAGGTTGGTCATGGGCAGGGCACTGCTGGGCTGATGAGGGAGTGGGGACAGGTGTGTAACTAGGACAGAGAGCAGGAATGGAAAGTGGGAGTGGCCGAAGTGGTGACACGGTCTGTGGAGAGGCAGACCGTGACACCCTTGTTAGAGCCAAATATAGGTTGAACGTGATTTGTGGATCTCCCTCTGGTGTTCTGTTTGTGGACGTCATTGATGATTTGGAGGTAGTTTGACAGGTACATGTCTTCGTGGTGTAGCGTATCTTATAGACCAGGCCCATTGCAAGTTGTTGTAGGCTGTCCTCTACCCTGAGCCATCCAGCAAAATGAGCAGGGGTTAAATGAGTTGTAGATGTAAGGCCAAGCAGTAGCCTGACCAGTTTGTTTTGGGATGTCTGGAGCCTTGTTTTTAAGGCCTTTGTGATGCACGCATAGTCGAAGACTTCTAGCAAAGAACAGGAGAGTGTGTCGTGCGTGCGTGTGCACATAGGGGTCTCAAGTTGTGTCAGATGTGACGTCAGAAGGGGGGTGGGGATCCAAGAGGGGAAAGGTGAACCACTGATCGTCGTTTCTCAACCTGTGGTCCGTGGACCACTGGTTGAAAACTAGCATCTCTGCATGCAATATTTAAAAATGTTATAAAATATATGATAATTTTCAACATTCTTTAAAATGCAAGGCAATTGAACTGAATTTCTTTGCCCTAAATGCTCAAAATAGGGATGTCAATTCCAACGATTATGTCAAATAATTGTGATCAGGCAGTTATGGAATAAATGTGACAGTATTACTAGCGCTATATATGGTAGTGCACGGCGGATTTGTAGTGTCCCCAAAAGTCCCCTTTTGGGCGGGCGCCCACGCAAGGACTTATTTATTCTACATTAGAAGAGTTAGGATGTCACATTGAATTAGCCCAAATACCCATTTCGAGCACTGGCCACAGTGGTGCACCTTGCTAGTCATTAGACTCCCAATTCATTACCACTGGTAGTCTTGGTTCGACTCCCGCTTGGGACAATACTTTTTCAAACAACCCCAGACTACTTTTTTTCGCCGATAAAGTATAGTTTTGGACCGGACCGCGACGGAGGGGCGCAGTCTCAAGCGAACTTGAGCCACGAGAGGCACCGAGTTGCCGTGCCGAACGTTGCGAAGTTCGCTTTGAGCCTACTCAGCCCCGTCCGAGTTATGTACCGATAGGCACATAGTAAATGATGTTGTGGGGACTGCGTTTTTAATCGTCTTTAATCATTAATTCCCCGCGCCCGCTTTTGCTACCCAACCAATAATGGTCTGGTGTCATTCTGCAGGATATGACGCGATATTACG
>NW_027660354.1:57500-65984 GCF_963280865.1 Gymnoscopelus braueri
GTTGCTTGATTTAGTATTTAGATATTTGATAATCATTTTATCAGACACGCCCCCTTCCTATACAAACCCATTATAGCTTCAAACTCAATTTTTAACCTGTTAGATTCATCAAAAACACCCGTCCTTGTTTCTGCTGACTCACCCTGCCCTCCTAATACGTGAGGGGGCCGTGTTTTTTCGATTACTTTTTTCATTTATTTTATTTAATTTTTTTATTGTATTACATTTTTTTCATTTTCAAAAAATATATATTAAAAATAAATGAAAAAAGTAATCGAAAAAACACGGCCCCCTCGCGTATTAGGAGGGCAGGGTGAGTCAGCAGAAACAAGGACGGGTGTTTTTGATGAATCTAACATGTTAAAAATGGAGTTTGAAGTTATAATGGGTTTGTATAGGAAGGGGGCGTGTCTGATAAAATGAATATCAAATATCTAAATACTGAATCAAGCAACTTAAAAACGGTCTGGGGGGCTGACAAAAGCCTGAGTAGATGATAAAATGGTCAAAAGTTTTTTTGAAAGTGAAATATCCCTTTAAGTATGCAGTGACATCTTTTGGGGGTTTTGGGGTTGAGTTGAAACGTAAAGAAACACAGAGGTTCTCAACCTTTTCTTTTTTGTCTCAGGTCAACCCTGTAAATAACTTGTTCATCCACGGCACCCCTGAATTACATTAGTTACTTTAAGGCACCTTCATATTATGGTACGTAAATATGTACATCTTTACCCCTAAGATACAGTAAATCACAAGTAAAACTTGAGAAAACATCCGTTTCCATTATACGACTGATTAAGAATAAAACTTGACATTTAACCACCTGAACCACAGCCTCCATATCCTGGGGAGAACATTCACCAAACATTGCGGATATACAAGCGAGTTTGTCGATTGGCTATTTCTGGCAAAGATTTTTGATGTAGATGAAAAAATAACACATGAAGCACAGTAGTGAACATTGCCAGTTTGTTTAATTGAGTATAGAGGGTCTAAGTGTTTAAACTTAAGTGATAAATTAGGGGTGCAACAGTTAATCGTCCAATTCAATTTATTTGATAAGAGAAAAAAATATTTATCATTTAATTAATAATTTAATAAAATGACTGATTAACAATTTATCCCTATTTTAGGCATCACAACGGAATAAAAAAACATGGTTCATTTATAAATGTTTGCTTACATTTTAACCATGATAGGTTCATTTATAAATGTTTAGGTACATTGTGACCATTATAGGTTCATAGATAAACCACCATAGCTTCCCCAACTGATCCTGTAGGAAAACTAGCATCTCCTGAGACGAAAATAGCTGAACCAGAAGCTCACATCGTGTCACAACATGACAATTTCTGAGCTTATAGATCGGCCATTTTTCCAATTTTCTTTTATAATGTTACAAAATGTATGATACTTTTTCAACATTCTTGAAATGTTTTTGCCCTAAATGCCCAAAATAGGGAATAACATGGAAATAATGATGAAAATATGATATCCATGTTCATTTCATCCAGCTGATTTTATACAGATTAATGGAAACAATTCCAACAATTATGTCAAATAATTGTGATCAGGCAGTTATGGAATAAATGTGACAGGCTTACTGGCTCTGTGAAGTGTCTGTACAGTGTGTGACAGAGACACACTAAGAGGCCCTGCTGGTTAAAGAAGTGAACAGAACATCTGGTTAAAGAGGAGAATAGAACATCTGGTTAAAGAGGGGAACAGAACATCTGGTTAAAGAGGTGAACAGAATATCTGGTTAAAGAGGTGAACAGAACATCTGGTTATATTCAACCAGACCAGTGTGGCCATAAGTACCAATGTATTCAACCAGACCAGTTTGGGCCCATCAGTACTAATGTACTCAACCAGACCAGTGTGGGCCCATCAGTACTAATGTGCTCAACCACACTAGTATGGGCCCATCAGTACCAACACACTAAACACACTTTAAACTATGTTTGTTGCTTGTAGATCGGCTATGTTCGCTTAATGGTTAACGTGTGAAATGTTAAAGTGCGTGTGTGTGTGTGTGTGTGTGTGTGTGTGTGTGTGTGTGTGTGTGTGTGTGTGTGTGTGTGTGTGTGTGTGTGTGTGTGTGTGTGTGTGTGTGTGTGAGAGTGCAGGGGGGGGTGTCTCAGCTTGTTTAGATCTACTACACTTTTCTTTTTCTTTTTTTCACTTTTTTCTCACACGCAACCCTGAGCTTGAAACATAAAGGAACACAGAGGTTCTCAAAGTAATTTATTTTACTCAGGGAAAAACTTTAAATATATTTTTCATCCACGGCACTCCTGATTTATATTGTTACTTTATAGCACCTTACATTTATGTCATATTATGGTACGTAAATATGTACATCTTTCCCCCTAACATACAGTATGTCACGAGGAAAACTTAAGAGAATATCCGTTTCCAACAGGACAGATTGAAAATAGCTTTATACTTGACGTTTAACCACTTGAACCCCAGCATCCATATCCTGGGGGGAACATTCACCAGAAATAGCCGATCTACAACACGTCGCAACGTCGTGTGAGCTTGTAGATCGGCTATGTTTGACAAAGTACACTGGTGAACAGTGCCGGTCCGCTTAATTAAGTATAGAGGGTTTATTAAACTGAAGTGATATTGATAAATTCCAATTTTTTGAAAGTATTCCGCGGCACCCCTGGACTTGTGTCGTGGCCTTAGGGTGCCACTGCACCCACTTAGATAATCCCTAATTACAGTTAATCAACCAAATCAATGTATTTGATAATACGAAAAATATTCACTAATTTATCATTTAATGGATAAATATAAATAAAAACATTATGATACAAACTTTTAAATTCACCTTCATGCATCAAAAAATAAACGTGTGCATTGATATTTTTAATAAAAGTACGTGTTTAATATTGTCTAATGTCTATGTTTAAGATCCCCTGGATGTTTGTTCCAACTACGTATGTGTGGTAAAACTAAATGCTGCCTCAGCATGTGTGGTTTTAACTCTGTGTCACGGCACGGATGGCACAGTGGTTAATATGTCAGATGCCTGACAGCGAGTCCCTGGTTCAATTCCCGGGCCCAGTGGACCTTTGCTGCATAGTCTAGGACCTGGCTAAGATATGTATGCACTTCATTTAGGAGAGAATATCTCAACTGTTCTTGGCTAATATGACCCCAGGGAACAACTTAGGGACTGTGACTAATTCTCTATCCGGGACGAAATACCCGGAAATGACCACGCCCTTTTTAAAATGACCATAACCGGTGCACTACTTCCAACATGGCTCTATATGCTAAACCGTTGGAGCTACAGATTTACTGAGGTGCTCAAAATGTTCAGAATACTTATGTTTAGGGAAACATAGTAAAGTGTAATATTTCTAATTTGATATTTTATGACAGAACAGCTAAAAAACGCAAAAGAAACTGCCAACATATTACAGTCCAGGGCTATAGGAATAATTTTGTGTGAATCAGTCTAGAAGCACCTAAATTGATGTAACCCAGGGCATGCTCTAACGATTTAGCAAGGGTACCTGAGCCATTAACGCTCTGGGTCATCATTTTGGCCAAATCCCATATGGCCACCACCTGAAAAAGGTTTTGGCTAAAGCTTTTGAACCAGATGAGCTATAAATGAGCAAACTTGGTGTCTAAATCATGTTTTTTGACAATTAGAAACATGTTGGAATGCTTATCTTTATGACTGGGTGTGGCTGGACCTCCATTTTGCTTTTTTCCAAAAAAAAAAAAAGGAGGGTGGCGCAAGCTTTACTGGCATCTGCAAGATAGGTCTAGTACGGTTCCCAGGTTCTGACATGCTGAATCAGTGCAGCTTAGGTGGGAGGAAGGTTCTCAAGGGATCTGGTACCATTTGACCAACATCAGCCTTCCCTGACTATGGGAAAAGGAGTGCAGGTATATCAAAGAAACTCTGGTCACCCTTACTTTGGAGCCTGAAAAGATCGACTTTCCATGTCCAAAGATTGGAGTATATAGTCATCATCATATACTGTACGGCAAGAGCCGTGGTGGCCACAGCAGAGTAGATGAATCCTGACAGTGGCTTTTCTCAGTCCCTCAAGAACATTCCTCCCACCCAAGCTGCACTGATTCAGCATGTAAAAACTGCTAAAGACCAGCTCCTATTGGAATCAGACAACCTCCGTCCAACAAAATATCCCAGATTTCAAATTTGCCTGGTACTGGGACTCCATGACTAGTGTGAACCTTACTGGACCTATCTTGCCAGTAAAGCTGTTGCTGCTGTAACACCAAGACCATAATGTGATATAAACATATTGTAAACAATTCTATACACCTTTGACTATAGTACTGTATGATATCATACTAGTCAATGGTGTATAGAATAGTAATATTACATTTTATGCTGAGCATTGTTGAACATACTGTATTAGCTGTAGCTGTAGGCCTATCATCATAGATAGATTGGTTGATTCATAACATAGTGGCCATATTTATGATAATCAAATGAGTGTCCTCTAGATGGATTAAATCATAAAGATAAGCATTGAAACATGTTTCTAATTGTCAAAAAACATGATTTAGACACCAAGTTTGCATTCATAGCTCAAAATGTGGTTCAAACGTTATAGCCAAAAAATTTGTCAGGTGGCGGCCATATTGGATTTGGCCACTATGATGACCCTGAAGGTCGCTGGCTCGGGCGCCCTTGCTAAATCATTAGAGCATGCCCTGGGTTAAATCTGGGACAAATGTGGTGCACTTAGATTGATTTGCGCAAAAATATCCCTATGGCCCTGGACTGTAATATATTTTTCGCGGTTTCTTTTAGCTGTTCTGTCAAATATCAAATTAGAAATATTACACTTTACTATGTTTCCCTAAACGTAAGTATTCTGAACAGTTTGAGCACCTCAGTAAATCTGTAGCTCCAACGGTTTAGCAGATAGAGCCATGTTGGAAGTAATGCACCGGTTATGGTCATTTTAAAAGGGGTGTGGTCATTTTAGGGTATTTCGTCCCGGATAGAGAATTAGTCACAGTTCCTAAGTTGTTCCCTGGGGTCATATTAGCCAAGAACAGTTGAGATATTCTCTCCTAAATGAAGTGCATACATATCTTAGCCAGGTCCTAGACTAATGTCACTCTCTCTCCCTGTTACCTCTCTCTCTACGCTGTTATTGTCGGTCCAATCTGGGAACCCATCGCCAAATAAAAAAGGAAAGACAGCGCCCTCTGCTGTTTTTTACTATTTCACTTAGCTCTGGGGGGAGCAAAATGGAGCACCCGTGTGCAAGGAAATCGGGGTTTTGGTCTGCCTTCAGCCTTTCACTTCCGGTGGTGCGACTATGTTTTCATTCCCACTAACAATATTTCTACACGGAACACTAACACCACTTCTCCCAGAGAACATGGATCGTTTTGGTTATAAGCCCACTTGTTTCTATGATGAAAGAGCAAGTTAAAATGTGAATATCTTTTCGTGGTTTTGTCTGCTCCGAGGACGCTATTGTTAAATGAGTTTTGGTTTGTTTCTAGTGGGGAAGGATCGGCAGACACGTAAATCCCGCCCACTACATTTGATTGGGTAAAGCGCGGCCTGCTTCCTGATCTGAAGGCACGCCCACTTGTAGGCCAGTGCGTACGCGATATGACGAACCCCCCCGACAGATTCAAGCGGAGAGCAGAATCTGTTCTTGAGAGATTACTGTCGGTCTGATACTAAAGACAAGAAAGGCCTGGAAACATAACTTGACCAGATCAGTCCTGGACAACCTGACACTTCTCTCAGGTCTTAATGTAAAAGCAAGTCAAGAAACATTTTGGCCCTAAACCACAGACTGATAAAAGACGATCATCAATCAGTGACATCAACCAACAATTATTGAACCAGAATCCTACCTGAACTCCACAACAAGAGAAACAGCATCAGGATTTCACCCATATCTGTCTGCAGACGATTCTGTCCCACTGTATCTGAACTGGACTTCACCGGAGACCGAACTAGACTTCACTGTATCTGAACTGGACTTCACGGGAGACTGAACTGGACTTCACTGGAGACTGAACTGGACTTCACTGGAGACCGAACTGGACTTCACTGGAGACTGAACTGGACTTCACTGTATCTGAACTGGACTTCACTGGAGACCAAACTGGACTTCACTGGAGACTGAACTGGACTTCACTGGAGACCGAACGGGACTTCACTGGAGACTGAACTGGACTTCACTGTATCTGAGCTGGACTTCACTGGAGACCAAACTGGACTTCACTGGAGACTGAACTGGACTTCACTGTATCTGAACTGGACTTCACTGGAGACCAAACTGGACTTCACTGGAGTCTGACCTGGACTTCTGTGTCTGAACTGGACTTCAATGTATCTGGACTGGTCCGTCACTCAACAAGGTGTGTCGTCTTTGATGTCTGTCTTTTTGTCGCATCAAGTCTCCTCTACACGTTTATCTCTTCATCAGAGGTTGTGTGTGTGTGTGTGTGTGTGTGTGTGTGTGTGTGTGTGTGTGTGTGTGTGTGTTTTCATCAGGATGTGGTTACAGTTACATTTTTTCACACGATATTCTGACAGGAAGATGTTATTAATTTCTGCATTCTGAAACGGAAAACCCAACATGTGTGTGTGTGTGGGGGGGTGTGTGTGGGTGTGTGTGGCAATGGTGCGGTCGCCTTGGAGGGCCTCACGCTAGGCAGGTTCTTTTATTTATTTATATTTAAATGTTCATATCATCGTATTTATTAATAGCAGACCTAAAATGTATCAGACATGTATGTCTGTCAGTCATTTATGTGTAACCTTATGTGATCTGTACATTTACAGAAGGCTGAATGTGCGTCTTTGACATGATGTGTATGTTATGATTTATTTGTACTTGCTTTAATGCTTTGTTCTGGACTTTTACTGCCTGAGAACACTCCTCTGTCCACCATGGAACTCATTTCCTATTCCTCCTATTTTTGCTCCTTGGTATAGCTTGAATTGCTGGTTTAATAATTGCTGACGCAACCTTGTAGTTTATTGTATCTATTATTTCCTCACTTACCTATTTGACATTTTCCCACTTTGCTTTACTATACACCCACTTCTGAATCCCATCACCATTATTCACTTCCACTTTTCCTCCCACTGAACACAATACTAAGTAATAGTCACTGCCTAACGTTGTGCCTGTCAATACCGCCACTTGCTAATTCCTGCCAAACTAACTGATACTAGTGTTAGATCTAATATAATAATAATAAACTTTATTTGTATAGCACCTTTCATGACATGAAATGCAGCTCAAAGTGCTTTACAGAGCAATAATACAATTACAGAAAAGTACAACTAATTTAACGATAAAGCAAAAAAAGAAAAGCAAAAGCATAAAACAACATTAAAATAATAGCAAAACAGTGAGTAGCCTAATGCTGACTTGTTTCCTGTTCTTACATCTACTCGTGCTCCCATCATTCAAACATACACAATCCCTATCCTCCATTAACTCTTCAATTACCTTAACATTTGTATCTGTGTGTGGCTGTGCCCCTCCCCACAATGTATTATGGGCATTAAGGTCTGCACACCATATTATCTTATGTCTGTCTATCCCTTTAATCCTAACCAACCTATCTATCTCTAGCTTTTTACATGGATGTCTGTTGGTCTCAGTCAGTCAGTCAGTCAGTCAGTCAGTCAGTCAGTCAGTCAGCCAGCTAGTCTGTCTGTCTGTCTGTCTGTCTGTCTGTCTGTCTGTCTGTCTGTCTGTCTGTCTGTCTGTCTGTCTGTCTGTCTAAATATATTGTACCAGGGACCCCCATACAAGATTTGTCTTTGTGGCAATAAAGACAAATCCAAGAAAAATAATAAAGGTTGAATGAAAAAAAGCACTTTTCGTAAGGACTCAGTCTGAGTATTTTTGCAATTTTTGAGTATATTTGTATATTCTTCAAGTGCCTTTCGGCAAATACTACCTGCACTCTAGGACAGAGTGTGACAGTCTTGTTAAAATGTTCCTTTGCATATAAGCCTTATATGCCTTAATACATAATAATTACCCTCTATAACTAATATTAAAGCTTCAATATTTGATAAATTTTATTAATAGTTCATCTTTTACTCAAGATGTCATTTAACCATGTGTGGTCCAGCCCTGTAATGTATGTAATGCATGTGCTAACTCAAAACTTAATACTTCCTAAAATTAAGTTTTGAGCTGATATCAAAACAATATTTAATATATGTTTTATTAGCACATGCATTCCATTCCATAGGGCTGGACCACACATGGACAAATGACATCCTCAACTTGTGACGGGCGTTGTCCCCCTTGAGTAAAAGATTAACTATTTCTAAAATGAATACAATATTTATGGTGTTTTAACTTTTAGTTATAGAGGGCAATTATGATGTATTAAGATATAACACTTTTTAGCCAGGAATTATTTTAAAATGATTTTTTAATATTCAAAAATAGCCTATGTACTGTATATACGGTTAAAGCGAAG